>NC_143152.1:9645245-9777261 GCF_041381405.1 Jatropha curcas | reverse complement strand
CACATCGTAGCAACACCCCATCCCAAGCTCTCCTATAAAGTTCATCATCGACTATAACATAATTCAGAGCCATTTTCCTGAGGACTGCACGGTCTTCCTTCGTAGCATCTTCAGAAAAAGTACCATCTTTCATGTACCTCAGAATATCCGTGAACCATGGTTCTTCCTCCGGTTCTATCTGGTTCACAAAATGATCTTTATAACACGGGATATTGGCTGCGGTAATGATAAATGGCTTCTTCGGAAGCTTAGTCAAATCCTGCCAAGCCGATGCTAAGTTTGCCAAGGCGTCTGGAATCCTGTTATAGGTTCTCCCTATGTGAGTGAAAGTGATCTTGTCAAATAGTGCTGCTTTCTTCAACAAATACTCGACATAAGGCTTCAATCGGTCTACTTCTACCTTCCATCTCTCGTTGGCATGCTCAATAACCAATAAAGAATCTCCTATCACATCAACTTCCTTAGCACCGGATGCAAGAAGGGCTTCCATTCCCATGATGCACGCTTCATATTCTGCCATGTTGTTAGTGACCGGGAACAGTAGTCTCTTACACATGGTTGTGACTTCGCCGTTAGGTGCTTCTATAATAATACCAGCCCCAGCTCCGTTTCTGTTGGCTGATCCATCAAAGTATAACTTCCAAGCTCTTGTTTCAACGTATAGCAAGTGTTCATCTGGAAACTCCAATTCCCATGATTCGTTGTCTGTCATAGGGTTTTCTGCTAGGAATTCTGCCACGGCTCGACCTTTGACCGTCTTCTTCGTTACGAACTCCGCATCCACACTAGACATTTGAATCAACCACTTAGACAGCTGTCCCTCTAAAGTAGGTGTTTTCTGCAGATACTTCAACGGATCAATTTTGGAGACGAAAGTGACCCTGAAGGAGTCAAAATACGGCCTCAACTTCTTTATCGACCATACTACTGCCATGCACGTTTTCTCTATCAGATTGTATTTCTCTTCGATGGGCAGTAGTTTCTTGCTGATGTAGTAAATAGCTTTTTCTACTCCAGCGGAGTCCGGCTGTACCAACATTGCTCCCACTCCTGTATCTTCTATAGATAGGTACAAAATTAGGGGTTCTCCCGGTCTTGGTGAACTGAGCATCGGTGGATTCATCAAGTATTTCTTTATGTGGTCAAAGGCCTTCTGACAGTCCTCATTCCACTTGACTGGTTGATTCTTCTTCAGTAGCTTGAAAATCGGAGCACAGGTGATGGATAATCTTGAAATAAATCTGCTGATATACTGAATCTTACCCAGGAAGCTTCTCACCTGACGTTCTGTTCTTGGGGGTTCCATATCCTGAATGGCTTTTATTTTGTCCGGGTCAACCTCAATCCCGTTAGGTCTAACCACAAAACCTAACAATTTTCCCTTCGTCACTCCGAATACACACTTCTTGGGATTGAGTCTCAAATTGTACTGTTTGACCCGTGTGAAGAACTTCTCCAGCATCTCTGCGTGTTCTTCCTGCGTTTTTGTCATGATCACCATATCATCTACATACACTTCCAATCCTTTATGGATCATATCATGAAATAACGTAGTAGCCATCCTCTGATATGTTGCTCCGGCATTCTTCAGTCCGAACGGCATCACTCTATAGCAAAATGTTCCGAAGTCTGTGGTGAAGGCGGTCTTATGCTTATCCACTAAGGCCATCAATATCTGATTATACCCTGAGAATCCGTCCATGATAGAATAACATCCCATTCCAGCAGCACTGTCTATCAAAACATCTATGTGTGGAAGTGGAAAATCGTCCTTAGGTGAGGCTTTGTTCAGGTCCCTGTAGTCGACACATACTCTTATCCTTCCATCCTTTTTGAGCACCGGGACTATATTTGCCAACCATTCCGGATAATGTACTACTTCTAAGAATCCTGCATCCAACTGCTTCTGGACTTCAGCTTTGATCTTGTCCTGCCATTCTGGTCTGACCCTTCTCCTTTTCTGTTTTACTGGCTTAATATTCGGATCAGTAGGGATGAAGTGCTCTGCTATTGATCTGTCGATCCCTGGCATATCCGCATAACTCCAAGCAAATACCTCCGAATTTCTTTTAATGCATTCTTGAAGATTCTGTCTGAGCTCAGGTTTGAAGTCTGATCCGATTTCAATTATTTTAGGATCTTCAGTGGTGCTTAAATTAAATGCAAAATGATGCAATGCATTTATGTCAAATATGCGAGTGGTATAATCAATGCCATGAACGTGACAATCAGGAAAATAAGAAAACAAATAGTCAAAGTTCACTTCCATTGATTGAAATAAAAGAGGGAAACCATCCATATTGTTCTCAAAACAAGCATCAGAAAAACAAAACACAAGATTAACTGCCTGTTCAATACATTCATTACAAGTATCTTTTATTGCCGAGATTACTTCATCTGGATCTGCACTTCCTTCCTCTTCCGGGGTGGCTTCTTTCTCAGACTCTCCATGCTCTATCATCTTCTCCGCCTTCCTCTCTGCCTCTTCGGCATCTTCAGCAGCTAGAACAGACTGGAGGATCCTCGCCTTGGCCTTCTGCTCTTGCACTGACTTGGAAGCTTCATCCCCAATCCCCAAAAAGTCTTCAAACTCGGATATCTTCTTTAACCAATCAGATCCAGTGTTTGCTTCTGTCATACCCACCATAAACTCAGTTCCATCCATCAGCTGTTCTAAGGAAGGTTCGGGTGACTTGATCAGCTTCTCCTCATAATCAGTCATAAATATCTCCAAACCGGGATAGGTCTTCCCCCTACTTCGAAATTCTCCCTCGACTTGTGGAACAAAGAAGATATGATTCAGATTTAACCCTCTAACAGGAGACCGGATCCCATACTTCTCCTTTTTTCTGTTCTCAGAATATCCCAATCCGCGCTTGTCTTGCTGCCCAGATGCCGATGAGAGAGGCTCAAACCTTCCTTATAGCTCCCGACCCAAACCTCGACCATACTGCCATTGCATTCTCTTCATCATCTTCCTCGAGAAAGGACCCATCCAATTCACTGCACTCTTGCTCTCGGTGGTTGGTGCATCAATTACTGCCACCTGGAATCCTGATAAGGGCACCGCCAGCTCTAAGCCCTCTACTGTTGCTACACTCAGATCTTCTTGTGCATTGACTGTGACCACGTCTGTACCCCACGGAATTTTCACCTTCTATGCAGAGTGGACGGAATTGCACCCAATGGATGGAGCCAAGGTCTCCCCAACAAAAGAGCATAGTTGGCTAAGATGTCTAGCACAACTACGTCTACCCAGCTTTCCACGGCTCCCGTGGATATCTTTGCTTTGAAAGTCCCTTTTGCATTTCGCATAGTGTTATCATAAGCCTTGACCACCATGTTTGATGGCTCAAGCTCTGATTCTTCTATTTTAAATTTGGACAGCATCTTTAGCGGACATACACACAGTGCCGATCCGTTATCAATCATTACATTGCGGGTATCTCTTCCATTGACAGTGATCTGAATGTACAACGCCTTACAGTGGTTTCTTCCTTCTGGTGGAAGGTCTGAGTCAAAGAAGGTAACTTCACCGATTCTACGCTGTAGCACGTTGATCATATCAACACTCTGGATCCGAGCCGGCACTCTGACGAAAGTCATGGCTTCAAGCAAGGCTTCTCTATGTTCTTTAGATGCTATCAGCAAATCCCATATTGAAATATCTGCTCTGGTTCTTTGTAATTGACTCAGCACCGAACTGGCGGTCATCCCACTAGGTGTCTTATTCTGACTGCTCCCTCCGACCTCAATAGTCTTTTTGTGATCTTTCGCAATCTCCTCTTCTTTCTTCTTCTCTTTCGGCTCCTCTCCGCCTTTCTCCGTCATTTTCTTCTTTATTCCATCAGCTACAATCTCTTTTCCCTTAGCCTGAACACTGCTCTCGGGATTGTATACTCGCCCACTGCGGGTCAAGCTCTGAACACCTACTTCATTCACTTCTTCTTCGCCCACTGCTATAGTACCATTGTTCCTCTTGGTCGGCTAAGCTCTTTTGAATGGCCAGCTGAAGCTGTTCATCTTCATCCTCTGGTACATCACCTACTTTCACAGTGATACTTTTCTCGATTTCAATCTTCACTGGCACTTTTTCTTCCTCATCACTACTACAGTCATCCCATATGTTCAACATAGCGCACATCTGCTCTTCGCAATCCGCTTCAGCTAATACTACCTCTTCTGGTAACCCGCTCCCAATCACATTGACCGATCCACCTGACTGAGACTTACGAGACGGATAATTGTACTGATATTGGGGAAGCGGATTGTTCTTGGTGCTGGGCTTGCTCTTGTCCGAGGGCTTAGTAATCTTCCCACTATCGATCAAGTCTTGAATATCGTGCCTCAATTTGAAACATTCATCAGTTGAATGTCCCTTGCACTGGTGATAATCACAATTTCTGTCCATATACCTCCCTCGAATCGGTTTAGTCCGGTCAACTGGCAGCTTCGACAACACCCCATTCTTGATACAAGATCTCAATACTGTGCTCAAGGGTCTCCCCAAATCAGTGAACTCTCTCCTACGCCTTTCATTAACTGATCCCACTATAGCATTGTTATTCCCCGACTGATTCTGATTACTGCTTCCGACACCTCTGTCACCATAAGAAGTCCGGTAGTTACCAAACCCTCTGTTCTTCTTCTTTTCTTCCTTGTAAAGTTCCTCGATGTTTAGACCAGCACTTTGAACCAAAGAAAAATCGGTAAGAGGCTGAGTCAACATCCTTTCCTTGAAGAAGGGCAGTAGGCTCCTGCTAAAGATTCTGATCAGCTCTTTGTCTTTTGGCCTTGTCTGCACCCTGTACAACTTAGTTCTCCATCTCCTGTAGTAGTCGGAAAAGCTTTCATCTTTTCCTTGTCTTAAACTTTCTAAATCCCGCAAACTGAACTCATCACTCTCCTCGGTTTTGAAGTGCTTGAGAAAAGCTGTCTGCAACTTGATCCAATTCTTCTGAACCTCCTCATCTAGACCATCATACCACCTTCGGTAGTCTTTGTGCAGGGTTTGCGGAAATTCACGCAAAACATCTTCCTCGTTATACCGGTTCATCTGGGACACTCGGAGAAATTCAGATAAGTGAGAGCAAGGATCATTGTCTCCTTCAAATATGGTATGTTTGAAAGTCTTGAACGAGGCAGAGCTGGTTGGGTGTAACACATACTCGGTTATATGAAAGTTGGTGACCGGGTCTTTCTCCTTTACTGCCGCCATTTTATCGAATCTTTCCTTCAAGTCGGCAAGCTGTTTAAGCACATCATTCTCAACCAGGACAGTGTTTCCGACAGAAGTCTGATTATCTAGCACAGGTTCCGGAATTGGCCTCTCTTCAACCACAGGTTGGCTACCCGAAGGGGGAGTATTCTGGTTTTGGGCCCTGTCTTGAGCAAGAGCTGCAGCCACAATCTGAGCAATAGTTCTTATCTGAGTCTCAGAAAATCCGGTCTCATTTTCCGTGTTATCAGCCATTCCTACTGAATCTGAATCGGGCTCTGAATCTAATGAACTTGACTGATTCACGGAGCTAACTGGAGCAAATTCGGGGATTGGGGAGGTTCTGACGAGACGCTGACCAGGATGTCGGTTCCAAGCTCTCGAAGCAATTTCTCGGGAAGGATCAATTCTGATACAAAAATTCTGAGTTAAAGAGGGCCCTGCATGTATGCATGCGAAAATGAAAACACATAGGATGAGAAATGCATTTCTAATGTGCTAAGGCCAGCATGGAAATAAAATCTCGATTTCGACGACTGGACCAAAAATTCGGTATGAATAATACATCAATAACTTATTTTGTACTTAAACATTTCAGACATTATCTGTCGTCGATCGTTCCTTTTGGATTTACGATCGACTATTTTCTCTCAAATCCCTAACTTTTGCCTCGAAATGAAAGAATTTCCGAGCGGGATTTTATTATTCTTGTTATTGTGTACTTTTTGTATCCTTACTTTTTGCCTTGGAACATATGGTCCCAAGCAGGATTTTATTTTTATTTTATTACAACTGTCATAATCTCTCACTTACTTTCAGATAATGCGAGAAATGTTAAAATACAAAGGAATTTTTTTAACCCCCTTATAACTCCCTTTTCTTTCGGGTAGTAATTCACAATAAGGGATTGTATTATATTATTCAAAACGAATTTGAGGTCCGGTCTCAAAATCAAGGTCAAATGTCCATACCGGACATTAGCTCTTATTAATGCATGGCTGAAAAAGGAAAATGTTACATGGTGCATGAATGTCACAACATATGTACAGTTTATAACATACAGGGGAGCGGGAGTTGGGAAATGCATGCCTTCCAACCTTATTCCTCCCACACACGGATTCTGTTGGTATAAATTCCGACATCTGTTTCCTAGGAATCGGTCTAATCTCGACAACCGACAGGGGGTTTTGAGATTGACGATATAAACTCTCGGAAATGAATGCAGCATTACAACAGCAAACAGAATCAGGTGCACCTTAGGGGAAGTAACTAAGGCTTTGAACTATGTGCATTGGCTTCGGTCTCATTGGGCTGAACAAAGTCTGGGTTCCGCAAATAGGATTCGGGCTTTGTTGGGCCTACTCCTTTCGACGCACCTTTAAGGTACTAGGCTTGCGGTTGGTAGTAATGTTAATTCTCGGATGGATGCACCTAAATCACATGGTCTAGGCTAGATCCACCGTCAAATTTAACACCAGTACCGAAGGGTGATACGGGTAGAATGAGGTGAGAAGAGAGAAATGCGAATGAATGCAAAAAAATCCTAGAAAGCAAATGTAAGCAATTAAACACATACGGACGATTAATAATTTTCCATCGGCTTTCTATTCAATTTTATTTAGAAGATCGTAAGCTTTAGAGTCAATTCCTAATTGCAACCACTAGATTGTTTATTAAAAACAACCGGGGATTAATGGGTGCAAAAATCCCCAGTGAAGTCGCCAAACTATTTTTCCCCCCGGATGAAAAATCATGTAAAGAAATAATAATATGGTATTTATTTTTGGAAAAGCGGTGATAAAAACCCTTTTTGGATATGCGATGCCGATAAATCGGTCCTATAAATCACTTTTAGTCGCCACCCATTTTTTCGGCAATGGGACCGTTTCCATTTTTTATTTTGTGAAAATGACTCCATTTTAACCCATTTTATTCAAGGCCTTTTATTTAGAAAAACTGGTCAGACGAACCAACGAGGTTCTAGGTAAGGGAATTGGGTACGTCGACCCGTTGGAAGCCGACGCCCGGAAAACCGGCCTCTTTTAACCTACGATTTCTAATTTAATTTTATTTTAGAAAAGCCAAATTATTTAAACCCAACCCGAATAAATCGAACCGAATTCCTATGTGGAAAATTAATTAACCGTCCCAATTAGATTCATTCATTGCATTCATCACAGATAAATCACATCATCCATCATCCATCCATAATACATATCAAACAAAGTAAAAGACCCGCTCTTGCCTTATGGTTAAAGGCGGGCCACAAACCGAGTTTAGTAATGTAATTAATAATAAACGATAGGAAATAAAATCTTGAAAATCTCATAATCATCAATAATTAATTGACTTTGCTTGATTAAAACTCAATTTGCCCACTATTGATAATTTCCCGGATTATATTTAAAAGGAAGATTAATTTACTGAAATGAAACTGCACTAAAAATAATGAAAATGTGCTAATACTGGAAAATAGTCGCGTCACGCGAGTGTTCTACGAAGAACAGTCGCGTAACGCACCCCTTATCTTTTATTCTTAGACTTGTAATGGTTGCGTCACGCAGCTGTTCTATGAAGAACAGTCGCGTGACGGAACTCTGGTTATGATCTGGAAACTAGAACAGTCGCGTCACGCAGGTGTTCTATGAAGAACAGCCGCGTGACGTAACTATTATCTACGTGACAGCACTGTTCGTGACATTATTAAAATCCTTAGGTATATGGATTATTTATTTAAAACAAAATATTAGATACGGATATAGAAACAGAATGAAAATGAGTATGCAAACAGCTACGTCACGCAGGTGGTCTAGTCCAGGTCAGGGGCTTTTGGACATGAACAGTCGCGTCACGCAGGTAGTAGCTGCGTGACGCGGCTGCTCTAGTCCACAACTACCTTTCAAACTGGTCCTTTTTACGTTTCTTTTTTGTCCAAAGTAATTATAACAGACCCAGAAAGACTCAACAATAGGCAAACTTACGTTTTGTCAAAGGCAAACCAATTAATCAACGCGAAAATGAGATTTTTAAGATGTAAAATGCTAAAAATAAATGAAAATAAAAAGAATGAAGTTAGAACCGTTACCTAGCCCTCAGATTTGAGGATTGCATGTACTGAAATTGATTCAGAGGTGTTGTTTCACAATTCCAGAAGTGCAATCACCAAGTTCTTTCACAAAAATGAAATTGTTTTCCTCTCTTTTCCTCTTTTTTTTATCTTTTTGTTATATCTTTCTTTGATTTTAAATCTAAATATCTATGACTTGATCTACCTCAAGTTTATTCATTGGAGTTCTTGAGAAAGAGCTTTAGTCGTTTTTTTTAGATATCTAAACTTAGAAAGTCGTGTTTCTTAGAGGAAAATGAGAGCAAAATGTCAAAAGTGTCAAAAGTCCCGTTTTTGCTGTAAAATGTTGTATTTATATGGCTAGGGCAACAGAGCAGTCGCGTCACGCGGGTAGAAGCTGCGTGACGCACCCGTCTACCAGCGTAACGCGACTTACTTTTCGTACAGTTGCCGCGTATCCATACAAACAGTGCAGGCCGTTGCACGGGCGCGCGCCAGAGGTGTCAGTCCTGTTAGAGCTGCGTGACGCAGCTAAGAGTGCCGTCACGCAGGTACTAGCTGCGTGACGCAGCCCTAACACGGGTCAGGCTCCTTTGGGCGGTTTGATTCAATTTTTGGTTCAAAACACTTCCGGTTTATTGTGAAACCTTATCCTTTGTCCTCATATCATCATCGGGTCAGGTGGAGGCATAAAATCACGCGTCAACAACTACTAACCACTTAGATGCTTTTATGCTCGGTGCTTATGCCGTCTTTGTTCAGACCCAGCTCCTAGTCCATCACCCTCCTCCCGTTGAGTTTGATCCATTTATAGAGGCGGAGGAGTTAGATAGGGGACATGATGATGCCCTAGTACAGGTGAACCTCATCCACTCTTGATATCCTGTCCTCAGCTTTGCCCCAATATCTATTTTCCATTTATTCACTGGCTATGTTTTACTCTTACAGCAACGACAACGTGACAAGCGCGTGAGAGGAAGCTTTGACTTTGAGGCTCCACATACGACTATCGTAGTTGGCAAGCTGGAGCACGCACCGAGTGCATCCTTCTTTTTATCTTGGACTGCATAAGTCAACCTGCTCAAGGCATACTGGAGACATATCTGGTTAGTCCGTACCGGATGTCTCCACCTAGATGCACCCATGTGAATGATCTTTGTTCTTCTATTCTGCTTATTACTCCTTATTATTCTGTTTTCTCATTGTTTGCCCCTGCTCCACTCTATAGGTTTCCATTGCTGACTATAATGAGGTGAGCCAACTGTATGAGGCGGCACGCCTCAAGCTTGCTGTGACGAGGCTCTCCAATGAGCACGTGTCTGTAAGTGTAAACAACCATAAAAGAAAATATGTGATGCATATGCCATGTATGCATACAATGCAACTACTATTATCTTTGAATGTGCGTAGAGAACGAGCGTGGCACCTCCAGCAGGTTGAGGTCGGGGAGCTCAGCGTGGTGGTCATGTTGGTCGTGGAACTAAACGTCGGTCAGTTAATGTCGAAGAGTCTGAGGAGTCCGATAGCGAGGACTCGGAGGAGACCGATCCAAAATGTCTTCAACCTGCCATAACTTTCGCCTTTTTAATTTATGTTCTCTTTGTGCATGGACCCAGTTTGGGGAACAGTTTTTGTAATGAATGATTATTCTATTTATTATATGAAAGCCAAGAGCCATTTTCTTTCCATGTCTCTGAGTGATATTTAATTATTTGTGCTTCATATAGCTAGGCAGTACGGTCGTTATTAGGTTGTCCCTGATTACACGTGGTTCGTGGGTGGCCTTTTTACACAAAGATTTCTGTCTTGCTTTCTTTCCACCTAGCCTAGTCGCATGACTGTACCCATTTCTGATGTGGCCGATACCTCTTCCTCAGATTTGTATCGCACTTGGCTGCAGGCTTATTCTAGAGCCGGTGCTGATTCAGAGTGAGCTAATCTATTGACGGCTAGATTTCTGTTAGGACTGGCATGTAGATGCTTTTATCCTGATATGAAATATATTAAACAATGTGCAATTTATGTAATGTATGCACTTATTACGAATGAAATGACTTTTTACTTATTAATTGGACTTCGCCATAAACATTTCAAGCTACACATAAAATTTCTTCAGCCTATCCTTATTGACTGGTTCGGTAAACTCATTGCCTCCATGTCTAATAGCTTCACTGCACCTTTGGAAAAGATCTTCTTGATTAGGAATGGGCCCTCTCAGTTAGGCTTAAACTTTCCCTTTGGATCGTGAGTGTTTGTCCACATTTGTTTCAGAACCAAATCCCCTACTCTAAGTAGCTTTGGATGGACTCTCTTGTTGAAGTGCTTAGTTATCCTCCTCTTATACAACTGATCAATGAAGCGCGCATCGAGCATTTTTCCATCTAGAAGTGTTAATTCTTGACAATAATTTTCTGCCCATTGATATTATGGAATCTTGGACTCCATCATTATGTGCCAGGACTGCACTTCTATCTCAGTAGGTAGTATAGCCTCCATTCCATAGACTAAAGAGTAAGGGGTTGCCTCATTCACAGATTTGGCTGTAGTCCGATATCCCCACAAAGCATATTGTAGCTTGCTTGCTTAATCTCCATGAGTTTCTTTCATTTTCCTCAAAATCTTCTTGATGTTTTTGTTTGCGGCCCCACTACTCCATTAGCTTGTGGTCTATAAGGTGAAGACTCATGGTGTTCGATTCCATGTTTCTCTAATAACGATTTTACTTCCGCTTGGAACTAAACTCCATTGCCTGTCACAATATGATGAGCGATTCCATATCTATAGATCAGGTTCTTTTCAATAAATTTAGCCATTTGCTTGGCGCTGATGTTCTTAAATTATTCTACTTCAACCCGTCTTGAGAAATAGTCCACTGCAACCACTATAAACTCGTGTCCATTAGAAGCAGGTGGTGAAATCTTGCCAATGATATCTATTCCCCAAGCTGCAAATGGCCATAGCAAAATAAAAGGATGTAATTCTGAAGGTGGAATGTGATTCAGGTCTCCATGAATTTGGCATTCGAAGCACCTTTTCATAAAAGAAATACAATCCCTTTCTATTATCGAGTAAAAGAAACCTTGTCTGAGAATTTTCTTAGCAAGCGCTTTTTCGTTCATGTGGCCGTAAACCCCTACATGGATCTATTCCATAATCTCTTCAACTTCTTTCTTCGAAATACATCTTAACAAAACCTCGTCTGACATTCTTTTGTACAATTGACCGTCTAAGATTGTAAATTGTAATGCCAAATGCTGTATAGCTTTTCCGTCATCTCTAGTAGCCGAATCTGGATATACCCTCTTAGTCATCCATTACAGGACATTATAAAGCCATGGGTTCTCTTCCTCCTCAATGTCCATAATCTTTTCGCCTTTATAACACAGGATGCTACAAGAAGACAGCATAAACGGTTTCTTAGGCATTAGCGAAATCTCTTCACATGCTGATGCAAAGTTAGCCAAGACATCTGGTACTGGGTTGTTTACTCTACTTGTATGTGTGAAGGTTAACTCCTTGAAGTTTTGAACAATAATGCGCAGGTAGTCAATGTAAGGTTTCAGCCTGTCTTCTTTGACTTCCCAATTGCCGTTAGCGTGCTCAATGACTAGTTTTAAATCACCAACAACCTTAACTTCTTCAGCTTTAATTGTGATCAGACCTTGTAACCCAAATAGGCAGGCTTCATATTCTACCATGTTATTTGTGACTGCAAATTGTAACCTTTTCAACATCAGGATAACTTCTCCTTGTGGAGATTCTAGCAAAATGCCTACTCCAGTTCCTTTACTATGAGTAGAACCATCAAAGTAGAGCTTCCAACCTTTCTTTTCTATTAAACTCAAATGTTTATCGGGAAAGTCAATCTCCCACTGTTCATTATCTTCAACTGGATGTGCTGCTAAGAAGTCTGCAATTGCTCGTCCTTTGACGATTTTCTTTGTGGTATATTCAATATCAAATTTTGATAATAGGATTAGCCATCTTATGAAATTCAACGCTTCTTTCTCTGTTGAGTGTTTTATTTATCTTTTTTAAGAAATTTTCTAAATTCTTTTTATTTATTTACGATTTGATTGGATGTATACAGATAATTAAACTTTAAAACTTAATCCCATAGAGATAATTAATTGGAAATTTAAAATTTAAAATTTTTAATTCTAATTTTTATCTTCTATCTATTTTCTATTTCCGTACAAATATCAAACGCCGTTCCCATGTCCTTTACAATCCTCAAAAGTTCTGTCAACGACTGATTCCAAAGTCATGCATCTCCTCCTTCTCAAGAAGAATTAGCTAATCAGCTCCATCTTGAATTTTACCCTTTGCAAACTAGGAAACACCGCCAAATCTTTTGATTTCCCCGCAGGTATCTTACATATTGTGAATACTCAAATTTTGAGGCTCAGAAAAGCCTGTTTTCTCGTACTGCAAACAGGCCGGCAGGACCGGAGGCCATTTTGGAAGTTCACCAAAAGTATGCCAATATGGTACTTAAAACGTCCGGGACGTCGCGAAGATCACGGAACTGGTCCCGGAATATTTTTTGGAGGTCGGGAACTCCAGGAAAAGCCTCCAGAACGAAAAATTAGCAAACCCGCCGGCCCCGGTGGCTCATGCCGCCGGACACGACGGCTCTGGCTGCCGGGCCGCCAGAACAGTCAGATTTTTTGCCTATAAATTGGCCCCGAAGCCCTCAGTTTTACTCACTCAGTCTGTGTTGACGGACGCTCCTTCTCCCCTTCGCTCCTTGCGATTCTTTACTGCTTTTCTGCATTTTAGTTTAGCTTTATTGCTTTCTTGCTTTGTTATTTGGTCACTTAAATTGAATTAAATTAATTAATATTCCCTTAACGAGCAGCTTAATTTGGAGTTTTCAAACTGAAGCTAAGAAGTGGTCGTCGATTAAATCAGGTACATGAACTAAACTCTGCCTATTTAATTTTAGCACTTCATGCACGTTTCTCTTCTACTCCTAATAATTCTACAACTGCATAAATGCATTCACGTCATCATTAGGTAAATAAACTGCCTCAAATAAATAAGTTTAGGCTAAATGCCCGGTTAATTAATAATCATGGTATTAAAGCCTAAATCAGACAATATTGGCTTAAAATACCTAGCTAATTAATAGCTATGGTATAAGCGCTTTTATTTCGAACGGTCCGGCTTAAGTCCAATTAATCAATAATTGTGGCTAAATAGGCCTTAATTAAACATGTTTTTCTTGACAATAAATTGCCTACATTGCAATTCAATTGATCACTTTTGGCAAACAAATTGCCTATAAGTGAGATTAATCTTCTTTTTTTAGCGACAAATCGCTTAAATCAAAATTTTGGCTAAAACCCTTCAAATAATCATTTTTGGTAAATAAATTGCCTTAAATCAATCAATTTTGGCGACAATCGCCCAATCATCAACTTTTGGCAATAAATTGCCTAAATCAATATTTTGGCTTTAAAGCCTTCAAATAAATCAAATTTTGGCGACAATCGCCTAAATCACATTATCTTTCGGCAAACAAATTGCCTAAATCACAAAACTCTTTGGCTAAAAGCCTTAATCATTTTGGCAAACAAATTGCCCAATCAATTCATCAATTTTGGCAACAATAAGCCCAATCAAACACTTCCTTTTGGCAACAAACGCCTCAACAAATCAATCAACCTTTTTTGGCAAAATGCCTAAACAAAAATGCACAAAGCATACACACACCCATGCATAAAGCATACCCATTCAAAGCCCTTTTAAAAAGGCCAATCGAACTACGTTGACTTTGATCTTCCATTCGAACGGAAGTACGTAGGCACGTTTAGGGATTTAACCCCGAGCGGCAAGTCGAAATCATCGAAATCACATAAACATTTTTCATTAGGTCCAATAACTTCATCAATCACCTTGCAAAGCATTCATTCATTGGTTAGTTAATCAACATGACATAGTATCGGGACCCACCTCGGGTTCGAAGATTGTGCCTTAGATATTGGGATAATTAATCTAGTAATTAGGTTAATTAAAATTGGAGTCACTTAGGGTTTTTTCCTAGTTTACCCTAAAATAATTAAACAAGGTGGCGACTCATACATTCACGTGCATTTCTGCCCTTAGTCATATGCATCATATGCTTGATATTTTGGGGTGGGGGTTCACAGTTTGGCGACTCTGCTGGGGAATTATGTAATCATTTTGCATAAAGTGGACTACAATTGTTGTGTAAACTAACCTGCCCTTCTTTAGGGTATTATTTTACTATGCTTTGTATTGCAGGGTGCCCCAACAAAGATTAAGTATTCCTTTGTATTGCAGGGTACCCCAACAAAGATTAAGTATTCTTTCTTTAAGAATGCTTAATAAAAAAGAATTTGGACCTAATTGAAATTTACTTTAAATCATTCAAATTTGTTTATTTATTTGCACGATTGAGAATCTTTTTCTCCATTGCATAAAAAAATGAATTTCAAATGAATTTCTTCTCTTCTGTTCAAACTTCTGAGTCTGGATAGCAAGTAGCGCTGAACGGCAGGTCTCTTTGATTATGTCGACGGACAGCCAAAGTGTCCTCCCTGTTACCGTAAACCGTCCCTAATCCTTTTGGGGGTGGCCCATGAGTATGCGTACTGTCAGACCCACGCGAAACTCCTTGTTTCACATGTGGTTAGGTATATCCTTACTCAAGGTTCAAGGGTCCCTTAATAAGCCAATTCTCTATTTGTGTCATAGCCTATAGAACATATCCTTTAGGGCTGTATGCACCCAATGATGCTGAATCATTCCATTAAAAATGAATTATGTTGTGATGTTGTGCGCATTCACGCATTCATCCCATACTTCACAAAAAAAAGGGGGTCTGGAAAATGATAAAAAAGAGAATCTTAAAAAAAAACATTCCATTTCAAAGCTGGAAAATCACATTTTGGTCCCTGAGACCTGAAAAACTACATTTTGGTCCCTGAGACCTGGAAAATTACATTTTGGTCCTTAGGCCCAAAAATTCACATTTTGGCCCCTAAGGCCCAAAAAAAAAAATTTTCTTTGAGAACTTAGGGCCATTCGAAAAGTCGAGGTGTCCAGCCCTAAGCACTCTACCTTACATATCACATCCCATTGGGTCCTATCCTAGGTGTCCTAGCATACCAACATTACCCTACCACACAGGGTCAAACCGTCCCATCTCACAGGGTCAAGTCCAAGTACCTTACCCATACACTACCCTACCTCACACTATCTCACATACCCTATGAAAACACCTTATATAGGATAGTCTAATCGTTTTGACTATGTCCTTTCACAGGTACCCCTCCAAAGACCACCTGCACCCGAAACACCGACTGAGCTCTCACCCACAAGTCCAACAACCCTGATTGCACCAATGGCATCACTGTCTGACATCCAAAATCTCATGGAACAACTCGAAGCCAGAATAGAGACTAGAATGAATGAGGCATTAGCTGCCCAGAGAGCTGCCCTAATAGCTGAACTAGGTAGTGGTAATGGAAATGGGGCTTCAGTTGGGGGAAATGATCCTGCTGCCTCCAATCAGGGACCCGGTGCTGCACCGACGTCCTCAAACCCTGCCCTGGATGACATGCCCTCTGGAACTGCTTCTGAGCTGGAAGCTCAGAAAATGAGAGAGAAGCTGGAATTGTTGGAAAGGTCTATTATTGCCCTCAAGACACACAAGGAAGTGGTGGACATGGACTCCTTGTCCTTATTCCCGAAGCAAGATTACCTACAAAATTCAAGATGCCTAACATGGACAAGTTTGACGAAACCACTTGTCCCAAAACGCACCTGAAAATGTATGTGGGTGCCCTCAACCCGTTTGGCCTGAACAGCGAGCTCCTTGCTCAGTTGTTTCAACAATCTTTGACTGGTGCTGCATTAAGATGGTTTGTAAGCTTGGATCGTTCCAAAATGAAGAATTGGGAGAACATATGCAATGCTTTCAACACGCAGTACCATTATAATATCGAAGTGGATGTTACCCGGAGGGAACTGGAAACCACTAAACAAAAGAACAATGAGCCCTTCTCCTCGTTCCTTTCGAGGTGGAGAGCCAAAGCTGCTCAAATGATCAACCGACCCTCTGAACAGGAACAAGTTGACATAATAATCAAGAATTTATGGCCTGTCTACCGATCACAGCTTCAAACACAGTACTTGCCTACGTTTCAATCGCTCATTGCAACTGTAACTAAGGTGGAAGACTTAATCCAGTTGGGTCAACTCAAAGAAGACTCATATAAGAAGCAGAATCATGCTGGGTCCGGTGAGAGAAATGAAATAGCCAGTATAATCCCCACGAATCCTTTATGTGTTGGGAATTTGGGAAACAATCAGCCAAGGAGGCAATATACTGATCTCGGCATGCTAATCCTTTTGGTGTTCCGAGAAGCAATGAAAGCAAATTTACTGAAGCCCTTAGAAGCAAGGCCATTACCAAACCCCCTACCCCGGAATTTCAAAGCCAAGGAATACTGTGAGTACCATCAAGGACATGGGCATAAGACCGAATCATGTTGGACTTTGAAAAACCGTCTACAAGACCTGGTTAACAATGGGTCTATCATCCCCAAGAGCAAGCTGAACATCAACCAATCCCTTGCCTAACCATGGGATTAATGCAAAAAAAAATTACTGAACAAGAATCGTTCGATCCTTTCGAACTTTTCTTAGAAATGAATAAAGTTTGTATCTGAGAAGGTTGAGATCAAACCTCCAAAAGAACAAAGGAATTGTTCAAGACCAACAACAACCTGTCTGATCGATTTAAGCATCAAGAAGGACAAAGTCACTACAGTCAATCCAATCCTAGTCCATCACAGTCCACCTAGAGTCTATCTTTTAGGGTCTAGTTTTTTCTTTTTATTTTCATTCCCATTCAAGTTTTCATTCAATTCAAATTTGTAAATCTAAGTGTCTTTTGTACACAAATTTTGTCTTATCAATAAAAAGGGATCAGTTTACTTTCCAATCATGTTTATACTCTTTCCCTATCCTTTCCTGTGAAAGCACAAAAAAAAATCAAAAAATAAAAAAATAAAAAAAAATGATGATAAAAAAGATAATAAAAATTGGCAATGAAAAATGCATTCATTTGCTCTGCATCAATCAAAACTGGGGGCATCCTAAGAAGCAACATTAAAGGCGAAGTTTTGAAGGGTAATCATGGAAAGGATCCAGCAAAGGGTACGCAAGACTTCAAACAGTACCAAGGTAAAGCCGATTGAAGGGGTTAGGGCCAGAATGGTTTCTCCGAAAACCCAGGAATGGAAGATGCTCCGACAGAGAGGTGTCGAAATTTTGAGCTTAAAAGCGACAGAATAAAGAAGTTATGTTTGGAATTGGGTTGGGTCTGCACGAAGTCGCAATGCTATCCATACACTACTCAAGTCATCTCAGAATCAAGTTGCCTCAGAATTCTTTATGGAGAGGCTGCTTCTAAGCAAGCAAAAGGAAAAACGAGACAAAAGGAACCCCTGGTCAAAAGGAAGCAAACAAAGCAAAAGAAAAAAAATGGGTCAAAAGGAACTTCTGCACAAAAGAAAGAAATCAAGGACAAAGCTACAGGAAATCAAGTTGTCAAAAACGGGTCAACAGCAAGCTCTCCGTTAAATTCAAGCCCATCAAGGGTAGATGACAAATCATTTCAGCCATAAGGACAAAGACCAAGCGGCTGCTCACGTTTTGAAAAAGCAAGTTAAAAGAAGCAGTCATTTCCACAAATTGGATGACAACAAACACCTTGAAAATCAAGCGCCAAGCATGGCACAAGTACAAGTGTCCTTATAAACAAGGATCATTTCTCAAAACAAGGAAAAGGAAGAGTCTCCTCAAAATTCCTTATGGAGAGGAGAACCATTGAGGAAATAAGTTTCAAGTTCAGAGGAAGATGAAGTTCAAGAAAAGGAATCAAATTAACCTCAAGAATTCAAACATGGCAAAGCCACAAACTCAAAGCATAAAAGCTTCTTCAACACTCAAGCCACTCAAGTTACCACCACAATGTGGGTATTCAAAACTCTTTGTGATGAATACAAGTCATATTTCAGTCAACCAGTGGTAAAACCACTACAACAACAAAGTCAGATTCGCCTAGGGTCATCACTATCATACGAGCTCGAGTCAATAAGTTGATTCAACATCATCAAAGTCGGGAATGAATCCCGTAAAGACATCAAGTCGGGAAGGAATCCCGCAAAGACATCAAGCCGGGAAGGAATCCCGCGAAGAAATCAAGTCAGAAATGAATTCTGCATCAACATCAAGTCGGGAAGGAATCCCGCAAAGACATCCAGTCGGGAAGGAATCCCGCAAAGACATCAAGCCGGGAAGAAATCCCACGAAGAAATCAAGTCAGAAATGAATTCTGTATTAATATCAAGTCGGGAAGGAATCCCGAAGAAATCAAATCGGAAATGAATTCCACAATCAGCATTAAGTCAGAATTGAATTTTGCCCCAACAGCAAGTCGGAAATAAATTTCGCACCAAGACGGAAAGGAATTCCGCACTAATATTAAGTCGGAGATGAATTCCGCACCAGCCGAGCACGAAGTTCGCATCCCAGAAGGAACTACGAAAGACCTGATTCTCCCCATCCCCCGAAGAGTTCTTGGAGATACATAGGCAGCCGCAAAGGCACGATCACAAACATAAGTTGGCATCATAAAAAGTATTTTCTCTTTGCCAATATAAAAAATAAAAAAAAATAAAAAAAAGAGAAGAAAAGAAAAATAAAAGCTGGAGTTGAAAACCCGAAAGGACGGCTTCAGGCAAGAATTGAGCCCGCTAGGCTGAAAACCCGAAAGGGCGGTCTAGGCAAAAGTTAGGGCAAAGAGCCTGCTAGGGTCGAAAACCCGAAAGGGCGGCTACTAGGCAAAAGTTAAGGCAAAAAAAAAAATCCCTTTCAAAGGTCTCCTTGGGAGTATATAAATCATTTTTTCCAGGAATCATTGAGTTCCTTCGAGTCAAAATTCGCTACAAGAAAAATTTGAGTCTCTAAATCGAGTCTCCAATGAGTCTCTAAAATCAAGTCTCCATCACCAGTGGTCATTCCACAACGAGTCACAAAAATCGAGTCATTCTCAAAAGTTCGTTTTGAAAACGTCACTCTTTGAGTCATTCCTCGAAAAAAAAGAGAGAGAGGAAAATGTCAATTCAATCCCCAGGGTTTCCAAAACAACCCTAAAAAAATGTCAAACATAATCGTTGAGAGGTAATTCTTTAATACCTCGTCTCCACTCGGACCATCGTTTCTTCGATCCTTTCAGACGAGCGATGTCATCCACATTGTCCGTTTCCTCGAGTCATATAAGTGGCTTTGTTCTCTTTGATTCCTCAACCGATTGGACAAGTACAACACCAATGTTTTGAAGTATTCCATGGTCAGCACCATTCTGGGGGCAAGAAGTGATAAGAACCTTCACCATTCTCCCATCACAGAAGTAATCACGGAATTTTTAGTCTTTCATTAAGAAGAAATTCTATTTCAACTAATAAGGGCATCAATTCTCTCAAGCAGGGGGCAAAATCCTCCAAGTCGGATTCAGGGGCAAGTATTATAAAAAAAAAAAAAAAAAAAAAAAAACATACACAACCCAGGGTGAAACCCAACCATCGCCAATCTCTTTTACACAAACCCAGGGTAGAATCTGGTTAATGGTTAACCTTTTTTTTTTACATAAAACCTAGGGTGAAACCCTAACCAATAACCAACCATTTTTCATCCAAAACCAAGCCATTTGATCATTTCGACTTTAGGTGGACCCTTGGTTCTCAAAGAAAAAAACAAAAATAAAACAAATCTCTTTTCAAGCCCTCATTAAGAGGCAAAACATCTTTTCAAGCCCTCATTAAGAGGCAAAACATCTTTTCAAGTCCTCTAAGAGGCAAAATCTCTTTTCAAGCCCTCATTAAGAGGCAAAACATCTTTTCACGCCCTCATTAAGAGGCAAAACATCTTTTCAAGTCCTCTAAGAGGCAAAACATCTTTTCAAGCCCTCGTTAAGAGGCAAAACATCTTTTCAAGTCCTCTAAGAGGCAAAATCTCTTTTCAAGCCCTCACTAAGAGGCAAAACATCTTTTCAAATCCTCTAAGAGGCAAAATCTCTTTTCAGGCCCTCACTAAGAGGCAAAACATCTTTCGAAGTCCTCTAAGAGGCAAAATCTCCTTTCAAGCCCTCATTAAGGGGAAAACATCTTTTTCAAGTCCTCTAAGAGGCAAAATTTCTTTTTAAGTCCTCAAAAAGGCAAAAACATCTTTAAGTTGCAAACATAAATCCATGCATTTGATCATTTCATTTCAAAGAAAAAAAAACCAACGGCGGGGTTTCCTCCTCTGCCCATCCTCAAAATTTGCTCCTTCAGACAGCCACTGGCTCTCATAAATCATTTTTATGATAGCCAGTAGGGGGCAACTGTGAATACTCAAATTTTGAGGCTCAGAAAAGCCTGTTTTCTCGGACTGCAAACAGGCCGGCCAGACCGGAGGCCATTTTGGAAGTTCACTGAAAGTATGCCAATATGGTACTTAAAACGTCCGGGATGTCGCGAGGATCACGGAACTGGTCCCGGAATATTTTTTGGAGGTCGGGAACTCCTGAAAAAGCCTTCAGAACGAAAAATTAGCAAACCCGCCGGCCCCGGTGACTCAGGCTGCCGGACACGGCGGCTCTGGCCGCCGGACCCGGCGGCTCTGGCTGCCGGACCCGGCGGCCCAGGCCGCCGAACAGTCTGATTTTTTGCCTATAAATTGGCCCCGAAGCCCTCAGTTTTACTCACTCAGTCTGTGTTGACGGACGCTCCTTCTCCCCTTCGCTCCTTGCGATTCTTTACTGCTTTTCTGCATTTTAGTTTAGCTTTATTTCTTTCTTGCTTTGTTATTTGGTCACTAATTGAATTAAATTAATTAATATTCCCTTAACGAGGAGCTTAATTTGGAGTTTTCAAACTGAGGCTAAGAAGTGGCCGTCGATTAAATCAGGTACATGAACTAAACTCTGCTTATTTAATTTTAGCACTTCATGTATGTTTCTCTTCTACTCCTAATAATTCTACAACTGCATAAATGCATTCATGTCATCATTAGGTAAATAAACTGCCTCAAATAAATAAGTTTAGGCTAAATGCCCGGTTAATTAATAATCGTGGTATTAAAGCCTAAATCAGACAATATTGGCTTAAAATACCTAGCTAATTAATAGCTATGGTATAAGCGCCTTTATTTCGAACAGTCCGGCTTAAGTCCAATTAATCAATAATTGTGGCTAAATAGGCCTTAATTAAACATGTTTTTCTTGGCAATAAATTGTCTACATTGCAATTCAATTGATCACTTTTGGCAAACAAATTGCCTATAAGTGAGATTAATCTTCTTTTTTTAGCGACAAATCGCTTAAATCAAAATTTTGGCTAAAAGCTTTCAAATAATCATTTTTGGTAAATAAATTGCCTTAAATCAATCAATTTTGGCGACAATCGCCCAATCATCAACTTTTGGCAATAAATTGCCTAAATCAATATTTTGGCTTTAAAGCCTTCAAATAAATCAAATTTTGGTGACAATCACCTAAATCACATTATCTTTTGGCAAACAAATTGCCTAAATCACAAAACTCTTTGGCTAAAAGCCTTAATCCATTTTGGCAAACAAATTGCCCAATCAATTCATCAATTTTGGCAACAATAAGCCCAATCAAACACTTCCTTTTGGCAACAAACGTCTCAACAAATCAATCAACCTTTTTTGGCAAAATGCCTAAACAAAAATGCACAAAGCATACACACACCCATGCATAAAGCATACCCATTCAAAGCCCTTTTAAAAAGGTCAATCGAACTACGTTGACTTTGATCTTCCATTCGAACGGTAGTACGTAGGCACGTTTAGGGATTTAACTCCGAGCGGCAAGTCGAAATCATCGAAATCACATAAACATTTTTCATTAGGTCCAATTACTTCATCAATCACCTTGCAAAGCATTCATTCATTGGTTAGTTAATCAACATGACATAGTCTCGGGACCCACCTCGGGTTCGAAGATTGTGCCTTAGACATTGGGATAATTAATCTAGTAATTAGGTTAATTAAAATTGGAGTCACTTAGAGTTTTTTCCTAGTTTACCCTAAAATAATTAAACAAGGTGGCGACTCATACATTCACGTGTATTTCTGCCCTTAGTCATATGCATTTGTATGCTTGATATTTTTGGGAGGGGTGCACACATATCTATAAATATATGTATTTGCTGAATTGAGTTTGCTTCTTTTGCATGTATCTTTAATGGGTTTCTCCTATTTTTTATTCAGTCTTCCGTCTTTTTTTTTTTTTTTGTTTGTTTATTGTTACAGATGTTGAGAAGTTGTACCATCAGTGTGATCCAGGTGGGTTTTTTCTATGTCTTTATTTTTGGACGTTGAATTATACGTGGGTGTTGTGCTTTTTGTTTTAACATGGCATAATACAAATGGGTAATATTGTTTTTCGTGTTTCTGATTGTCCACAGTTCATAATTTTGTTTCTTGAGAACATAGAGATGCCGCAAAGATTATGCCTATCTATGCTCAAGTGAGCTTGAAAACTGCATATTATATATATTAATATATTGCTTTCTATGAATTCTCTGTTCTTGATTTTCATATTGATCTTTATTTTTATATAATAAAAAACTCTCTAATAGAAAAAATGCGATGCATCTTGATAGAAATGCAAAAGTATGTAATAGAAGTGTTGTTTGAATTAATAGTTATTTTGAATGGTGATTACTGTACTAGAAAAATGCTTTGATGAGGCTTTAGCAAAATTAGTAAGGAAGGAAAAAAATAATAGTCTTTTACATGAGTGTGATTTAATTTTAGACTTTCAATTCAGATATGATTATTATTTTTTATTATAAATATATTCTAATTATCTTGAAATGTTTTGCGTAACAGTTTTATAAATTTATATCATGGATTTAATTTCATTGGCTTTAATAAGAATATAAGAGCACTAATGGTTTATATTCCATTAGTTCTAGATTCATACTCTGCGGCAGACAACTTCAGATTTTACCAGAGGACAAGCCAGCATATACAGGTATTATTATTTGTTTATGTGAGCCTTTTATTTAATTAATTAGGTATTTATTCCAGACAAAATTTAGTTTAAATTCAACTAGATTTCTATGGCCGTGACTTACTTTCACTTTTTATATGTTATAATTTGTGGATTTATGGATTAATTTCTGAAATTTTTAATGATGAGAGATTTTATTATTGTTTGAATATATATATATTGTTTCACATGCAAGATCTTTTGGTTTACAATTTCATAATTTTCTATATTACAAATCATTTTGATAATTGCCATTATTGAATTACATTAGTTAGGTATAGATGCTTAAATTTTGCTCATAATGGATTAATGATGATACCTATTTTTAACATAACATTGGATCGGGACTCCCAATCGCTTCGGTTTTCTAACTAATGATTTATGGCTGAGATAATGCATGTGTTTGACCATTTTACTCTTTTAGCTCACTGGGCGTTTCGCAACAAAATCAGGCCCGGAAAGTGCTTTGAGTCTGTCCAACGCACTTTCTTGTTCACCGCATCATTTTACGTGCCACCCGGTTCGATTCAATAAAAGTAGGCTTAATCTGATTTTGAGGCCCACCAGTGGTATTTTGTCACATATGCCCTAAAATGGGGCAATACTACCCATTTGCCTATAAATAGGCCTCAGGATTAGTGCAAATGAGGGGCCTTTGATCAACTTAAGGAAACTCTTGTATTTTGAAAACTCTACCTAAATCTAAGATTTACTAGTGTTTTCTACCTAATTGTATTATTATTCATTGTGAATTAATGGACAACGAGGAGGTCGATTTAACTTAATTAAAACATACATCTTAAAAATTAGGAATAATTATACCTTCAGTGTCTGAACTTTCACTTTTTTCTATTTTAATATCTCAATAGAAAACGGAAATGATTGAATATCTTAATTTGAAAAATTTTACAATTTACAGTCTTCGGGTGATGTGGCTAATCGAAAAACTAATTATTCATGTTTGGTACCAAATTTTTATTGTCTAACAGCCTACTCGGCAAGAAAGAGTTAGAATATTTGCCAAGTAAGCGTTGGTGACAAGGAAACGATGGAAAATCTCCATTACAACCTTTATTTATTGCTTTCTAACAATCCCTTTTTCTTCCTTCTAAGGCTGAAATCCCTAAAAAAATGAAAATGATGGGTATCAACAATTAAAATCTTCCTATTTGAATTTAATATTGAGCGTCTTCTCCATTGCCGCCTTGGCAGAGGCAGCCTATTCTTCGTTGACACGGAAGTCTCGATAGTAATAGGAGAAGAGGTTCGTGTTCGCTGCCATCCCAAAGAAGCCACATCCATTAGCGTAGAGAATTGGCTCAGATGGAGGAACGCTCGTGCTATTGTTTTGCTCTAAACCTATCTTACTACACATGAAATTGAGGGATTTAGCAGGGCAGTTGTGCTTTTTTGAGGCAAAACAAGAAAATCAAATTATGGGAAATATTGATCACCGACAGAGAGAAACAAATGCTACACTTTCCATTCAAACTATGCTAGCACATCTAATGCAGCAAAAAGAGACTAATAATTGACATAAAAAGCCGTCATTTCAAAAATGAAAGACAAACCTCCAACTGAATGAGCCAACTGTTTGTTCCAGAACCTTATCCTCGATGCAAATGATAGCCATGCAAATGAAAGATGAAAACAAACAACTTGGGCTGATGGAATTCCTCTGCTCGGAAACAAATGATTCAGGCCTAGTTTTGATTAATTAATAAACTAATTTTTGTATGATTATTAAATTGGTTTGATTTGGTTTCTTTTTTCTTTTTTTTTTTTTTTTAAGGAGTTTTTTTGGTTTCCTAAAAGATTAATTTCTTGAGCAAATTCAAGATATTTTTTTAAAATAATAATGTAATGAAGGGTTTGTGTATTATTGTGTTTTAGGCAATGTTCTGGGAATCAAACTGGTCAATAAACTGTTGGACGTAAAGGTTTACTGAAAACTAGAGAGGATTCGACCGAGTTTAATATAATTCAACCGAATTTTTATAATATAATATTATTTTATGTATTTTTAAATATTATCTTAAGTGTAGTAAAATATAAAATTTATAATATTAAATAATTTTTTACAAAAAGAATTATAAATAGTACATAATTTTTAAGACATAATATAAATTCTGAAATTAATAAATATTTGTTTATTTTATTAATTTATTTTTATAATACTAAAATTGTATTTATTTAACAAAAATGATGCACGTGGCGTGAGTGTGTCAATGCCACAAAGGCTGCTACATTTATTTAATTATTTACCACTATCCGAATGTAATATATATTAAACAACAAAAAGCGTTATTTAAAACATATTATATTAATATAACAATCAAACCAACCTTTTCTTAATAATAAAGAATTTTATAACTTGATAAACATAGTATAGTTTCGCCATTTTCTTTATTATCATCTCGTTCATCTTGATAGACATTTCATGATTTTTTGGATGTAATAATATATGAGCTTTCTTTGTTTGAGATTTGTTCATGTCCATGCCGTTAGAGCTTAACATCTGAGATTCCTTCTATGAAAAATTCTGATAAGAACTTCTCTAGTGCTGCTGTTAACTTGAAAGCTACTGAATTGAGACTCAGGTTACCTGGATCTGAGACACCGGAGGTATAGAATGGAAACTTGGAGCTTAGTATTGGTTTAAACAATAACAATAATAACATCAACGGCAACAACTGTAACAATAAGAGTTTTGTGTCAGGTGTTAAAAGGGGTTCACTTTTTCCATTCATTGTGGTTCCAGCATGTGGGTTTTCTCTGGCAGTGCTAGATCTGAGCCTGATTTTCTCCCAGAGGAGCTAACGCTAGAAAAATGATTATGGGTCGATTGTTGTCGGTTGTCAAAGGACTTAAAATATGAAATTTTAAAATTTAATTAACCATTAATTAATTAATTATGGTGAAATATGAGTTTATTTATTTATATTAGTATTTTTATTAAATTATTATGTCAAAGGTATTTTAGAAAATAAACACAAATTAATTTTCACTCAAGAAATATTTCAAATATAATTTTATGGAATTCAGTTAAATTTCTTATTTTAAATTGTAGTATACTGCATATTACAAATCTAATCGTAAATAAAGTCTACTTAGAATTTATCTATAAATGAATTCTAATAATCATAGTTCATTTATTCCGATCATGGTGTTATTCTCCAAAAAAAAAAAAAAGAAAAAAACAAAGAATTTCATAACCCGTTGGCCGCTTCCTTGCTATGATAGTAATGGGCCGAGTAACCGGATCACGGTCAACTTTCTACTTTCTAGTTAGTGTCAACGAAGTAGACTGGTTTAAAACAAAAGAATCCATTCATACAGTGTCTTGTTCACTATTTCTACTTCTCAAGAATCTCAGATCTCAGCCATTGCCACTCCTTTAATTCTTTCTTGGGCTCTTCTTTCCAAATCTAGCTTTCTTCCTCATCTTCCTCTCACGAAGATCTCATTTATGCAGTATTTACTATTTCTTCCTTTTCCTTGAATTAATTGATAAATTTTTTTGAACCCACAAAAAAAATCTGCTTTTCTTGAACCTCCATTAATGGTGCTTTTCCTTATCTTACTTTTGTAGGTTCTCCATCTTTTGTTAATTTCTTGAATCCCAAAAAATTATTGTAATTATAGTTCTTTGTAATCAAGAGATTGGCTCGAGAAATTGATATAGTTTGATAGTCTTTGGTGATTTCAGTAATTTTAGTGCACAGATGGTTTCATGGTTCAAAGAGCTTGAAGAACCCATTGAGTTTGTGTCTTCAACGATGGCTTTGGATTGTGCGTTTTTGATTTTGAATCGAACCGTGACCGTCCAGTTCGATGATTTTTATCTGATTTTTACCGGTTCTTTCCGATTCCTATCCGATTTTGTCACCTCCCAATTTAATTATTCAACTCGGGCCAAACTATGGTTCGATTCTCAATTAAACCAGCTGAATCAATATGTCTAATCCGATTTTCAGAACTATGGTTTTAGGTACGTTGTTAGAGTGATAATTCTAAACACAGAAAAAATAATTATAAATTGCAACAAAAATAATATTCAATATTATCAAAAAAAGTTTTTCATATACATGATCTAGTTGTCTATTCATGAAAAAAAAAATCAAGACATAGAAATCAATAAGTGTAGTTTGTGGGTGTAGAAGAAAGAGAAGGATATTATTACAAAACAGTAATTGAAAGTTATAATGGAGATTTTTCATTATTTCTATATCATTAACACTTATTTGGCGTTTCGCCAAGCAAGCTACCACATAATAAAAATTGGGCTTCATATGTGTATAATAGTTTTCCGGCTAGCCACATCATCTAGAGATACAAAATTGTAAAATTTTATAAATTAAGATATTCAATGTGGAGACAATAAAATTGAAAAAAAAGTAAAAGTTTAAATATTGAAGGTATAATTATCCCTTAAAAATTAATATGAACCAACTCTATCAATATAAATTAATTCTATTTTTTATAAAATTGAAATGAAAATTATTTATTTAGTATTTTCTTTCATCTAAATTTAACTCTTCTACTTTTTTATTTATTTTTTTAAAATTAAGAAGATAATCTACTTGTCCCAATTTAGGATAGTTTAATGTTAAGTAAAATTAAATTTTAATTTGAAAATTTCACTGAATTGTTTTCAGATAGTCAATTTAATTAATGAACACCTATTTGAATGAAGATGAAAATAACATTTCAAATCTCTGTTACTGTAGCTTTAAAATATTTCTAGACACGATATATCATCAAAGAAAAAGTTTGAATGATACGACAATACATTCATATTTATGATATAAAAATATTATTAATATTAATTAATATATTACAAAAAATAATCATTATTAAAATATTTATAATTTATATTAATTGGATTTAGCTCATTTAAAAAAGTTATATAATTAATGTAGATAACTTATTAAAAAATAATATATTATTTATGGTATGATGATGAAATAACCCGAATTTTTATTTTCATAAGTTTGAATTAAATTTAATTAGAAATAATTTTAAATAATATTATAATCATATTTAGTTTGTCATCAAATTTGTTACAAGAAGCTTGTCTTAATAAGTTTTTAATTGCAGCACTAGAAAATAAATTTTATTGTATCTAAACTTTATTTGGTGTCAAATAAAAATGATAAATTATTTTGTTGATATAATTAATTGTGAAAATATTTATTACTTACTATGATAAACTTTAAATGAATACTCAAATAAATAGAAATAAAAACAAATTAAATTGCATTCATATACTGAAAACAATTTATTTACGTTGAATTGCGTGAACAAGAAATAATGTACAAATTCTATAACTTAAGTCTACAACTTAAAAGAATATAATAAAAGATAAAAAGCTACAATTAATTAAAAAATATAATCCAAATTTATAATGCAGTCACGCATGGTGGATTTTTTGGAACCACCTTCTCCATTTTCTCTGAAATTCCATTGACGAATCAGTTTACTTTTTCTTTTCTATTTTTTTTTTCTTGAACATGATGTTTCTGCAATAAAATAAAATAAAAAAAAGAAACTTATCTAGCCAAAGAAAGAGAAAGAGAAAAAATAACGAACAATAAAACTTGTAGCTGCTCCCGATCTGTGATGATATTAGAAACAATAATTAACAAGCATTCACTGCAAAAAAATTAAAAATTAAAAATTAATGTAACCCTAATTCAAAACAACTAGCATTAAATCAAAAGGCTTAATTAGTTTAGGCCCAAAACCGCGTTATTTATTTTTAAGTAACTTCAAAGTAAAAATTATTTTAACTTAATATTTGGATATAAAACATCACAAAACTACTTTATTTTATTTTTTTTACTGGAGAATTATTTTTTTATTTAATATCACATTATTTTGATTTTAATAATTAAATTATACTCCTTTCGTTCCAAAAAGATAATTCATTTTCTATTTTCATACAGATTAAGAAAATCAATTTTATGGTTAAGAAATATCTTATGAAATCTATGCATCTTTCATGTTAAACAAATTAAAGTTATAACACATGTTTATAAATTTATTATATTACAAGAAATGATGTTTTATGAATTTGCAAAGAGAAAGTGCATATGTATAAGATTACAAAAAACATAAATTACAAATAAATGCATATATATAAGATTGTCGTTTAATTCTCCGACTACCAACAAACATTTTCAAACTGTCCAACTTGGACAATTTAGGTATTCTCTTCCATACGGATGAGAAATACACTGAACGTGTAACTAAGGTTAATTATTTATATGTAAACTTAATATATAATATCAATAAGTGCACGGTTCCTTAAGGTTTTTTAAAAAAATTTTAGCAGTACTTCAGCATAAAATAATCAAATCTCAAGCCAAAAACATAATATAAACTCTTCTATATTATCCAACAATATTCTCCAAAGTGAAACATGGTCACTAGTAGGCCTCTAATTCAAACTCATCACATTTGTATCATTTCTACTCAAATGAAAATACAAATCCACACATAAAGTAATATCAAAATAATCAATTTCAAAGTCAATGCATAAACTTACTTATCTTTTGTATATTTACTTCTTATAATTCTTATAATTTATTTCATTGCCATAGAAAGTCCAAGTGTTTTTTATAAATTTTTCTCTTTAAATATATTTTTCTCATTAATTAATTTATTGTAGTCGATTCAAAATTTATGATTTTACTTCATTATTAATAATTCCCAACTTATTTGAGGCATAACATACTATAAGTTAACCTCAATCAATTAATAAAGCAGTTATTAAATAAATATGGTTTCATTAAAATTATTTCTACTATTTTTAAAGTGTTTTCTAACAAAATTATTCTTATAATTAATTTAACTTAAATAATATTGTTATGACTTCTAATTTGTAGCTTATAAATTACACACCACTTTTGTTCTAAATACACTAATTAGAACCCTTTTTTGTTATACATACACTAATTAACTTTTTTGTTATAAATTACAATTAGTTCTAATAATTGTCCATATTTTTCTAATTTAATATGTTTAAGCTTAATGCCTGTCGATATGTCAATACCATATTCACATGATTTTAGACCGATTTGTATGATTGAAAAATTGACAAGTTAGTCGAAACCCACATATTAAACCTAGAATTTTAGACCTAGAGATAGGCTAAAAAGAATTAATACCTGCTTAATGAGTTTAATCACGTTATGTTGACAGAGTAGATGTCACATGATTTTAACATTCTATTTAAACTCGAAAGAGGAACTTGGACACTTTAGGTTAATTCTCTTTCAGGAACAAGCATAATCTATTAAATCAACTATTCGCGGTTCGCATTAAGCTAATAGATATCCCATGGCTACATTACCTCTACTTATTAATAATTTGAATTTGTGGATGATTTTGGCTTGTTAGTTATTATTTATTAGTTGTTTTATTTATAAATTTATTTATTTATTATTTGGATAAGACATCACGAAATTCTAGATAATTAGAAACTAAATAGTCTAATAATCAACAACCCAATCCCTGTGGAGACGATAACTTTTCTATACTACTTGTGCAACCCATGCACTTGCGAAATACGCATTAGCGAGCCAACAAGTTTTTGGCGTTGTTGTCGGGGACTGACATCTTTTGTTGATATTAGACGATTTTTGGTAGATTAATCTTGAAATATTTTTATTCTTTTCGTTTTATTTGTGCTTTAATTTGTTGTGTTTTCCTTCTCTTTATTTTTATAGTTTCTTTTGTCTTTTTTTTTTTTTTGTTATTTTCTTGTTTTTTTTTTTTTTTTTGTTAACCTTGTGAGATACTCGAAGATGTATCGTCAAGAGGTCTTTATAAAATTTCTTTCAATAACACTCGGAGCCATTCTACGCTGCTTGGGGAAGATTTAATGAATTAGTAGAGAGGTTTTCTCATCATAGACGTTCAAATGAATTTCTCATACTCTACTTTTATAATGAATTAGATGAGATAACAAGAAGTTAGGTAGATAATGGAGCTTAGACAATAGGTGGTCATATTATACACATGAATCATGAGGATGCAATATATTGGTTAAATGAAATGGCACATTTTGACTACTATAGGCATTGGGATCCTTCACTACAGAGTTGGAATAACCAATACCCACCCCATGTCTCCCACTCTATTAGTATGAATAATCCATTTGTGCATCAAGAAATAGAGGAGTCAAAATATGATGGGATAAAATCTCTATTGGAAACCTTTACCAACCAACCGATTGAGAAAGATAATGTTTTGAATATACAAGTTGGGAATGAGGACAGACTTCAACTTATTTTGAGGAGTTTTTGATTTCACAAACTCAAACTATGGATAACTCTGGTAAAATTCTTCAACAACTTGAGTTTATGACAAATCAAATACTAAATGTCTCTTAGAGCTAGAAGCCAAAATCGCTCAAAATGCCACAAATTTGAAAAATTTGGAAACCGAGTCATATTTTGGCGAAGCTTCATAGGAATATATCCTATAGAACAGATCGAGTCCAAACTTGAAAAAGATGACTCTTTTAAAGTCAAGTTAAACACGCTTTCGTTAACCCAATATATTTCTAGATGACAGCGATGAGGAAGAAGAGCAATTAGAAGAGTCATTCAAGGAGTGCCTCCATGAACGAGAGTCAAGGGAAGTATAGGCAAATAAGAAGATACTTGAAATCATTAATTTAGGTCCATTAATGGTGTTTATGAACTCAACACCCAAAGAACCCTTTTATCCTTCGACACCACTTGCTCCCCATTATGTCCTCCAAGAGCAAAAATGATTCTTCTCCAAAGCCTATAATCCAAAGCCATATGTTGTTGAAGAGACAAGCAACATCATGTCAAATCTTGCCAATATTGAGGGCATTGTTAACCATGGCCTATTTATAGTGTTATATGACACCTGTTATGTGCGAAAGCAACTTTTTGACGAGCACTTCTCCAATTTAAGGTCAAGCCAAGGACCTAAAATTATAAATTATTGGGAAGCATCCTAATTACTTCCTTTAACTTTTTTTTTAAAATTTTATATAACTAGTGATACTTCTCTTTTTTAATGTGTGCATAAAATCCTTCTCATGCTTTTTGTTGATTATTTTATAGATCCTGAGTGTTAGGTTTGATGCATGAAAGTAAGCAACTCCAGCATCTTTTGGAATCACACCTAGAAAGGGGAGTACAATTCTATACTTTTGAGCCTCTTACCAAATTGCTTACCCCTATTGAAATGACTAGATTTTTCATTTTCAAAAGATCCTGAATTAAATTAAAAATAGAAAATTCAAACAACGTTATAGTATTTATATTTTGCTAAGGGAAATCGGCTGAAATAAAAATCAAACCAAAAACCACTTAAATCAGGAGTGAATCAGAGTAAAACCCAAATGCAACCTTCTAGATATTAAATTGAACCAAACCCATTCGGTTTGAATCGAATCAGGATCAGACCATTGCATTAGGAGAGAGAAACTCATTTCTTTCCTCTCTACTTCGCACGATCGGCGTCTTCCCCCAATTCTCTCGTTGTTTTCCGACAAAACAGACATGCATACCGGTGATATAGCACTCTAAGTTCGTCTTCTCGGCGAGAGGAACTCAGTTGTAGCCTCGGATTATGTGATCGGAGGCATCGATGAGAGAAATCGTGTCTAGGATATTTCGACACTGTGGCGTCACGTTTTCTGGTGATTCCTGCCGTTACCGATGAAGACAGTCTTCAAGGAAGCCTTCGGTTGACTTCTCTCCCCCATGCGAGTGTTTTGCCTCTAACAATCTTGAGGTTCATGGCCGATTTGTGAAATCGCCATGAATGGCAGCTTAAAGCTCTTGTCGAGCTCGTTCCGGCCAACTAAAGGACTGGCCTCACCAAAATAACGCCGGAAATGGACTCCTTAGTGAATTTCGAGTCAGATGGTATGGTCGTTCTTAAATTCTGGGCGGGCTCGATTTTCCGGCCATTGTGTACTGTGGCCGGCGGCGAAGATCCGCTGACCAGCCGGTGAGTCTCTGGTGAGACCCCCAGAAGGCAGAATCATTTTCCCCTCTCGCTAATCATGAAATCGTAGTCCGATTTTTGATTGGTACACTCTAAGACTTAGTTTCTCATTTTCAATATAAATTCCAAATTTAAAACTATTAGTTGATTAAGTTGATTTTGATTAAATAGTTAATTAGATATGATTTTTGTTAGGGAACCTCGATAGATGAATATACTTAATTCTGAAAATTAAGAATATAAGTCATTTAAAATAATTGTTATGAATCGAAACGTAAAAGATAAATTGGAATTTTTATGAATATTGTTATTACTATATGGATAACTACTTGATAGCTATTTTGAATGATAGCTATTTGATACATTTAAGTGTGAACTCTGTAATGGATTGTGTTAGAAATGAATATCCTTAAATGATAACACTTATAAACTTGAATTGACAAATGATAAGAAATATATTTATATGTCGTTATTACAGTTGAATATGGTAGATGATGTTATAATGATGGAGGATGGGCTTTAGATTGGATTTTTTTACCCGATGGATGGGCTGTGTGTATGGTGTTGATATTTGTGATGTATAAAATATGGATAGCCCAATTTATAAAGAAAATGTTGCCAGATTTTCGACAGAAAGGGATTATTAAAGAATTAGGTCTGTTGCATGGTTAATAAGAGTAACTATTAAAACTATTAATATACTTACCATTCTAGCATTACTATTATACTATTAACATTATTAGTATTCTCTTTATTATTATTATTATTATTATTATTATTATTAGTGATATAGAACATTAGTTACTAAAAGAACCTTATGCTTTATTAAAGTGTCAATTAGAATAATAAATAAACAAAGAAACAAATAAATAAATAAAGGAGTTGTACTATGTAGTTAATAAGTAAAGGTAAGCAGCTATAATGATTATAATTAGCTAACGAATGAGAATTAAGTTTTTTTTTTTTTTTTTGGAAGTAGAATTCTTATTTAGAAATTGTCCTTCTAGATGCTTATAAAGTTCGAGAACGTCAAGACAAAAGCTAGAAGGGAACAGTAATAAATTAAGTCCTGTTAAGGACAATAAGAAAATGTGAGTAGTGTTAGATAATTCGCATCATCCACCTGCATTTGCATCCATGCATATACGGCTAAATGCTAGACATGCATTATTAATCAGTAAATTGTTTTTTTATGTTGCATTATTTGTTACTATTGGAAATGATTTGATTAATTGTGATTTGCTTCATGTGTGTGGAATTGGAATGAAGTGTGTCGCTGTTGGATTTGTAAGGGCTGTCTATGATACCGTCGGCCATGTATGAGGGTATCAACAGCCCGTGTGCATCTGATGGAATATGATATGGAAAACCACAAGGGTGGCCTCCTGTTGGTATGGAAAAGAAAAAATAATAAAAAAAGATATAAAATAAAATAAATACATGGTAGTTTGATCTCAAAGTTTTGATAAAATAAGATCTTGAAGAAAACTAGTGATATAAAGTACAAATTGTTAGATATTAAAATTAGTAACGCTAAGGGATATATCAAATCATGAATTAAGGAAGCCAATTGTAAGTCTAGTATGAGAAGTAGTGGTCTATAGAATTGTAGTATGATGAAACATGTATAGGAAGTCTTGAATAGAAAGTGCTTGTTTTGTAAGATAGAGTAGCAGTGGATGGACAACTTCTAAAGTTATTTTATCACTAACCAGTAAGGTGGATCCCTAAGGGGGGAAGAACCCTCATTAATTAAGGATTACATCCAAAGTTAGGTCGTTAGTTTCTGTATCCTCAAAGTGGAGTTAGAATTGGTTATTGGTAATTTGGAGTTGGGTCATATGATCACATGCATTGAACTAGGTTATCATTACTTGTTTATCGAAGAGCTATATGGGTGGTGCACCAAGGGCATGATGGCATGCATTACTTAGTAAATTGTTATTTTGTGTTGCATTATTTGTTGCTATTGGAAATGGTTTGATTAGTTGTGATGTTCTTCATGTATGCTTTGCTTGTATGGAATTGGAATGAAGTAGGTCACCGTTGGGTTTGTGAGGGCGGTCTATGATACCGTTAGCCATGTATGGGAGATAGACGCCCCCGTGTACATTTGATGAAATATGATATGGAAAACCACAAGGTGGCCTCCTGTTGGTATGGAAAAGAAAAGAGAGTATAAAAAAAATGAGTGGGTTGGTCAAGTGAGGTTGAGACCGGTCTGCGATGTATGGGGATCGACTCCCTGGTGCACACGTGATGAGAGGGCGGGCCATGTGTGAGGACTGCTCGTCTCGGGTTTTGGTGACGCCATTGACCAATCTCCACTTGATGTGATTCTATGAAGGTGTTACTATTTGTGATTACTGTTGCTATGTCATTTGTGTGATCGACTGCATGATCATATAATTAGTCGAAAGACTAAATTGATTTACACATCCATTTGTGTGATTGTGTGGAGTGAGAAGATTATCTAACCCTACCCACTGAGTTTAGGCACTCACCCCTGCCTTACTATTTTTTCCCAAGTCTTAAGAAGTAAAGAAAGAACCATAGACACACATAAATTGAACATCATCTAAAGAAGAGCATTAGAGATGTATATAGAGGTTCCACAATTGTATTCCGAATGGGTTATAATTGAATAAGATAGTTATACAAATTCTATCCCATACAATAATTTCATTATGATGTATTACACAACTATGAGGAGTTAACTGTAATTGAATAAATGGAGTTAACTGTGAAACATTTGGATGGGCCTACAACCTTGCTTATATGGATTTGACTAGAGGCCATGATATGTATAGTGTACTAACTTAATGAATTTAGGTTTACTACAGACCTATGAGGCCTTAAGCTCACCCAGGTCCTAGTGTTGATTCGATCCTTGGAAATGGGTCGTGACACTTATCCATTATTGAGTTGATATTTTAAAACTTTTGAATTTTCATGCTCTTGAATATTTGTCCTTGATGTTTTTCGTTGAAACTGAATTTTTCTTTTGGCATTGAGGACAATACCAAGTTCAAGTGTGGGGGAGATTCATATTCAGGGGAATTTAATTTTGTTAGTGTGCAAATCTTTTTTGTTCATACATACGTCCATACAACAAACATTTTCATACATGTTTTCATACTTGCTTAATATATCTTTTGACAAAAAAAAAATATTAAAATTTTTTGCAAATTTTTAAGAGATTATGTGTTTTATTATAATGAGAATTGTTTTGATGGATGAAAAAGAGTAGCTTAAGAGTTTCAATATGTTAATGATTTAGATAAGTTTAAGAGAAAGGATGTTCATAATGATATTAATGATTAGTCTTGTACAAATACTTTCTCTAAAAATGTATGTTTATCATTCCATTATAATGAAATTGTGAGTTCTTAGAGTAAGCTTTGTATGCATGAATGTGATTTTCTAATTGTCTTGTCAGTACTAGAACAAATCGTCTAAACCTATTGAGGCGAAATCCTAGTGTACACATGATTGAGAAATGATCTAGGCATTCATTGTTTTAGCTTATTTTATCCTTAACCACCCTTTTCATATTATCCCTTGTTAACCCCTTTGAGTCTATTTTCAGACTTTTATTTTTCATTTAACCACACTAAACCTTTGCCCTTTAACCTCAAACACTATATCTTATCCTGTATGAGAAGGAATTGTATGAGAAAGTAAAAGGTGCATTGGGAGTAAAAAAAAAAATTAAAAAAAAAAAAAAAAAGGAACAGAGAAAAACAAAATGAATTCAAAGTCAAAGCTAGCATCAAAATTCAAAGAAAAAAAGAATCTACAAACAAGTATACAAAGAAGTAAGTGTGGAAGTGAGAACAAGGAAATATAAGAACAAGTTCATCAATTCAAAGTAAGTGTGGGAGTGATATGCTAGCAATTAAAAAGAAAAACTCCTTCCAAAGATAAAATGCAAATCCTTAGTGTATCTTGATCTTTCTCATAATGATTCCTCTCATTTTGTTTGTTGACCTTGTTGCTTCCTTTGATAATTAACCAATACCCTTAACCCTGTTACAACCCTTATAAAGACCTTTTAATCTCTTGAGTGTGTGCAGTACATTAGTGGAGATAGGGATAGTAGCTTTGCTTATGGGACTTGGAAAAATTCAATTCAAAATATTCATTAGAGACATTAGAAGCTTGCTAAGTATATACATAGCTTATTTAAGTAAAGCAATTTCCTGGTTTGCGCATACAGATTTAGACAAGTAATTTGGGCATTCCTAAAAGTCGATTCATACAATGGAAATTCAACTTCTTAATACTTTGAAAAGATATTAACATTTGATCCTCTTTAAGTTGTCTTTGAAAAATCCAAAATTTTCAATTCTTTTCTTATTATCTTCAAACTACCTCCTATGTGTCTTTTTGTTAATTGCTTGAGGACAAACAATATTTAAGTGTGGGGGAACTTGATAACACAGGAAAATATGTACAATTTCATATATATCTTCTATAATTTAAATGCATTTTAAGTTGTCTAATTAGTAAAATAGTCTCATTTCTAGCTAATTTCTTCTTTGTTTAAATTAATCATGAGCTAAATTTATTTTTTATTATTTTAGGCAAAAATATGTAGAAGAAGAGCTTGATTTGATAGTGCATACGTCATCCCTAAATCTGCATTCGAAATGTCCAACGAAACGACCACGTTGAAGGTCGTTTCAAAGCTACACAGTAGCTTTTCCTGCTGGCCAATTAGTTCTACGAGGCACCCTTGCTGGCCACTCTTCTTTGTATTATTTTATTGCTTTCTTTGGCTTGGATGGTGGAACTTTACGGCAATCGTAAAGAGAGAGGAGTAGTATATAAAGAAAGATATTACAACAAAGAACTCAGCTCCCAAAAATCCAAAGTGTTGCTGCACATGCAAGTCAAAGGCAGCAAGGAGAACCAATTCGGCCCCAACAAGTGAGGAAGAAGAAGTTGGCCAAGTGGACAAATAGAGAAGAAAGGAAAATGGAGGGAGTAGCAATTTTAAAAGACTTGGAACGTTAGACACGCAAACAAGAAAAAAAGGAAAGTAAGTAGTTTGTTTAGTAACTTATGCTATTTAACTCCTTATTCCAATTTTTGCTTTTGATAATTATTTTATTAAAATATGGTTAATCTCTAAATCTAGTTATAGGAACTATTTGTTAGTTTAATGAAACTAAGAATAGTTTGATTTATTTTTATATGTTTATATTTTCATGATTTAATGTGTTTAAACTTAATGCCTGTGAATATGTTGGTATCCATATTCGCATGATTTTAGACCGACTTGTATGATTGAGAAATTTACAAGTTAGTTGGAACCTACATATTAAATCTAGAAGTTTAGACCTAGAAATAGGATAAGTTATTTGAGGGTAAAAAGAATTAATACCGGCTTAATGAGTTTTAATCACGTTATGCTACGAGAGGAGATGTCACATGATTTTAACATTCTATTTAAACTCGAGAGAAAAACTTAAATACTTTAAGTTAATTCTTCTTCAGGAATAGGTATAATCCATTAAATCAACTGTCCGCGATTTGCATTAAGCTAATGGATATTCCATGGCTAGATTACCTCTACTTATTAATAATTTGTATTTGTGGATGACTTTGGCTTGCTGGCTATTATTTATTAGTTTTATTTATAAATTTATTATTTATTATTTGGATAACACATCGCGAAGTTCTAGATAATCAGAAGCTAAATATTCTAATAATCAATTAATCAATTCATGTGGGGACGATATTTTTTTTATAGTATTTATATGACCCGTGCACTTGCGGAGTATGTATCAGCGAGCCAATAAGTTTTTGGCGCGATAGCCTACTTGGACCTTGACAACGAGTCCGCATCAACAGTGGCATGGATCCGAGATCCAATATGTTACCGGAGATTGGCAAAACTTTTAGCCATGGTGGCTGTTGTTGGTGGGCTCCATGTCTTATTTTTCTCTGATTCAGTAGTAGTAGGTACTCCATTCCATCCTTTTTTTTTTTTTTTTTTGCGTGGGAGCTTATCTTCTTAGCTTATACTTGAGTTTCTAATGTTTCCTTAACTGTGTAAGTAGTTGGCACTGCTACGTATTTTGGATAAGAAAACTTTATCTTCTTAGCCTCTATTTGTTTGCAAAAAATAATTTAATCACTTAAAAAACTTGTTCTAAATTTTTTAATGTTTGCATTACTCAAAAGAATTAGTCAACGAAAAATATATTTATTAAAGAAAAATTAAGTCATTTTAAAGAAAAATGACATTTTCTTTTCAAAAAGCAAAACATTTTTAGAATATTAATATTATAACCTGAAAAATACAATTATATTAATCCATTAATCATTAATATTTACCACGATCAATCACCACCAATCATTATTTTGTTTATTGGCTACTGCCAAATGTCACTAGCACCAACCACAATTTATCATTTTTATGCATTTTTCTTTTTTAATAATAAATTTTTAAAATATAAAATTTATATAATTCTAAATAAGTGTTTATAGTGTGTTATAAATTATAAATTTTAATATTTTTAATAAATTTTTAATATTGCAACTAAATATAATAGAAATAAAATTTTATGAAAAATATTTTTCAAAGATAAATTACTTTGTGAAAACATACCAAGTTTTGATACTTTATTTCATAAGAGCAATTGAAAGTGTAATTGCAAACGTACATAATAAGATTATAATTCTAAAACTATAAGTCCCTAAATTATCTCCTGTTTTAAACTCACTCTCCAATTTTCGGAAATCATCTCGAATTCAAAACTATATCATATTGAATATAAAGCTAAAGCCTACGAATATTATTGATGCATCTCAATATTCATAAGCCTGCAAGAAAAATGCAAGTACAGGGAGAATCATTTATTTCAACTTAAATAGGATAATCTCTATTTGGAATTTAGAGTCTTAATCGGACAATATTATTTGATAATAACAAGAGAAATTGATCGTTTATTCAGAAAATTTTCTTCTTTGGTATTGCTTTTGCTGGTTTGAGCTTTCTAACTGTAAATCCCATCCTTTCATTCATGTCTAGAGTATCTACAGCAGAATGGCTGTCAAGCTTCCAATCAAAACAGTGAAGCAGAGAGGCTAAAGCAAATTGAACTATGCGGTGAGCCAATGGTATGCCTACACAAATTCTTCTTCCCGATCCAAATGGTAACAACTCAAAGTTTTGGCCTTTGTAGTCAATATTGGAGCCTATAAATTTTTCAGGCTTGAAAGACAATGGATCTTCCCAAGCATCTGGGTCTCTGCCAATACTCCATGCATTTACAAAAACTTGTGTGTCTTTAGGTATTTCATAGCCCATGAAGTTTGTGTCTTGTAATGTATTTCTTGGAACTAACAATGGGATTACAGGATGCAATCTCATCGTTTCTTTGACTACTGCTTGTAAGTATGGCAATTCATCTATGTCACTCTCCTCAACCTTCCTTTTTCCTATCACTTGATTCAGCTCTTCTTTGACTTTCATCATTGATTCTGGGTTACTGAACAGCTCTGACATCGCCCATTCAATAGTTCCACTAGTAGTTTCAGTGCCACCAAAGAATATTTCCTGCACAGCAACAGATCAATCATAAGTTCAAAAAACAGCAACATTTATGAATCAATTAGGCGAAAACTCTAATATTACTAGATCAAAGCGTCTTGGTCAAATAAATATAGTTTATTAATTAACTTTATGATATAAGCTTTGCCTCCAAAATTAATCTGTCTTAAATCTTTTTAACATCTTGCATTACGGCTAGCAATTTAATATTTGATTAGTACTAACAGATTTGGTTGGATTGACATGAATAAACTGTTAAGAGAGAAAGAGAGAAAAATGTTTTACCAATATTATTATGTGCATATTGTGGGTTGAGATCTTATCAGGTCCTTTGCCATCACCTTCATACTCCAATAATGCATCCAATAAGTCCCTTTTCACATTTTCTTTCATTAATTTCTTCTCTTCAACTCTCTCCTTCACAAACTTGTCCACTATATTTATGGTTCTTCCTAAAGCTACCTTCATGTTCTTTTTTACTCTTTGAGGATCTAGACCTTTCAAAAACGGAAAAAAATCAGCAATATTTGGCTTCCCACCCCACTCCATAACCTTATCCATGGCATCAAAGAACTCAGTTCCCTCTTTGGACTGAGCATTCAAAAGATCCTTTGAGAGAACAAGATTTCCTATCAAATTAAATGCCATTACAAATACATAACGAGCAACCACCACCTCCCCTGAATCTCCTTTTGCATTTGCCGTGGCCACATCCTCCTCAATATACTCTATCATCTTGTCTATGCACTTTTGGCGAATCAAAGCCGAATCATTGATTTTCTTGCTGGTCATAAGCTCAACCGTGACTGTCCGGCGAAGAAATTGCCAGTAGGAGCCATATCGGCCAAAAGCAAGCGAACCCTGATAGTAATTATGAGCTGTCCAAGATTCTGGAACTTTCCGGTCACTGAAAGTGATGTCATGATTCTTGAACAGTTCTTCAGCTGCCTTGGCAGATTGAATAACGAGTGTGTTGGAGCAACCGAGGCTTAACCAAAGTACAGGGCCGTACTTGAACCTTAGGTTGTATAAGGTCCTATGTGGCATAGATCCAAGATGCAGTATGTTGCCGAAGATCGGCCAAGGCTTTGGCCCTGGTGGTCGTTGCCGATTGGCTCCATGTCTGGCTTTTCTCTGATTCAGCAGCAGAAGTACTATAGTTGCCAAGAAGAGAAGGCTAAAGCTGGCAAGTAAGTTGTCATAGCTCCACTCCATTTTCTTTTCTTTTTGTGTGGGAGCTTATCTTCTTAGCTTATTTTGAGTTTTTAATATTTGTATAGAAAGAAAATTCTTTAACTGTGTAAGCAAGAAATTTTGTATAGGCACGTATTTTGTATAGGGAAATTTATTCCATCCTTTGATTTTTGAGTGATTCTTAGAGATTAAATGATAAAACATATTCCTTCCTGAATACAAGTGATTTTAGAGTAATACTTTTATCTTAAAATATAAATCTTTTTTGAGTATTTTAAAAAGCAATGTAATATGTTTTTATAGTATTACCCTTATTAATATTAAATATAATAATTAATCTTCACAACTTAACCTTAATTTTAAGATTAACCGTAATTTAGTTAAATTATTTTTGATTTTGTTATAATTTAAGAAAATTAATTATTTCCTTAATCACTATATAAAAAACTCAAACAATTTATATTTTGGAATAAAAAATAGTTTAAAATAATAAAATATAATTAGTTAGGCTCCGTTTGTTTCTAAACAATAACATTACTTAGAGAACTTTTTTCTAGATTTCGAATGCTTGGAAAATATGTTTATCAAAGGAAAAATTGAGCCATTTAAAAAAAATGACATTTTCTTTTCAAAGGGCAAAACATTTTTAGAAATATTAATATTAATGTTAATATATTATAGCATGATAAATACATTTATATAAATCCGTTGATGATAATAGTTATCACAATCAATTACCACCAAAAATTATTTTTATTATTGGCCATTAGCAGTCACGGGCATCTAAGACAATTTATCATTTTTTATATTTTTTCCTATATTTAATAATAAATTTTTAAAATAAGAAAGTTATGTAGTTCTAAATAATTTTTTATAGTATATATACAAATTATAAATTTTAATATATTTAATTAATTTTTAATAAAATTAATAAAATTATAATTCTACAAATATAAATGAGTCGAAAATTATGTATATAAGAAATTCCAAAGATCAAAACAACACGCATCACAAAAAAAAAAAAAAAAAAAAAAAAAAAAAAAAAAAACCATCAAATTCCAATCACCAACTATTTTTTTAAAAAACCATTTTTTTTAAAAAAAAATTTGATCCACTGATAAAATAAAGTTGAAGAAAATAGCAAAAAATTGAATAAAGCAAAAATTAAACCCTAAGGGAACGACCCATTCCCACCATTAGAGACCAAAAACCCGGACTTCAAAAAACAACAAAGTCCAAAAGAAAAATAAGTGAAGGGAAGTTTTTGCAGCTAAACACACAAAAAGATATTCTTATTTGAGGCACTCAAAAGAGGTTAATTTAATTTTTTTTCTTTTTTGGTCATTTTTAGTCAAGGTAAGTTATGGGTATTGGAAAATCATTTTTAGTCAAGGTCAGTTTGCTTCGGTTAAGTTCAATTTAAAATTTTCTCAATTTACAGTTAAAAAATATATTTTAGACCGAAAGATTATTGTCATTCACACAATAAAAAATTAGGGATGTTACAGCTAATTCTTAACATTGGAGGTCGTCATATATTAATTTCAATATAATTTAGAGACTCCTTTATATTTTTTCGATATTTCAAATTCAAAACTGAAAATATTTTTGTTTTTTTAATTTGTCGGGGCAACAATACTGCTGAATAGCACTTCATCCAATATGACAAATGCGTGCAATAAAGGTTCCAGCTCATATATTACAGTACAATATTATTATTATATTACTGTTTATCAGAAGAAACCTAAAATCACTCGACATTATAATTTAATATTCGTAATCTATCAGTATTAATTAATCTAAAGATACTCTTAACTTTGACTAACTATCACATGAAATATGGACTTAATAAATTTGCTGACATTGAATAATAGTAAATTAATGTTCTTAAAGCTTTCCGCTAGGCTGTACATCACCCATTGTAATTGTCCAATCTAACCCAAGCAACTCAATCCAATCCAATCCAATCCAGTAGGTTGAAGATATAATGAATTGGGGTGGAAGAATCATTTTTATAATTTACGGGTTAGATTGGATCATGGGTTCATTAGATAAATCCAAAGACCCGACCCAACCCATAAATAATATATATGTGTAATTATGAATTATTTAGCTAATTTGATTTGATTTATAATTTTGAATATAAATACTAAATTGTTTACATATTTAATAGATATTGGCTTTAAATTATTGTTTTTTTTTTCTTTAGTATAAACTCGTTTGGAATTGTTGCTATTGGAATACTAGTTCCGTTTTTATAATACTTGTCACATTTTAGAAAATACCCAAAAGATTTTTCCTTTTCATATCCTAGTAACTGATTATAGACGAAATGTATAAATTCAGCTCGTGGTTTTCGAAAAAAAATTTGTATCACTTTTAATTTTCACTTTGATTAATTAGATACTTCAATTTATAAAATTACATCTAATAAACACTTCAATTTATAAATTATTTTATTGAACACCCTAACTTATAAAATTAGATCGATTAAATATATTTTGGATAGTTGAAAAAAACGAAAACTATATTATTCTAAAATTTATACTAATCATACATAAAATTGTAATATTTTGTACATACAGACTAAAAATTCTAAAACTTTATTATTGTTAGTGCAGAGAGTCGTGCGATATTACTAAAATTCTTAACTTTAAAAGCAAAATAAATCTCGTAAAATTTGAGGTGGCACAAAAATTTTTATAAAAATTAGATGGATATATTGATACATTTAGACACTAATGATAGACAATGATAGTTTGGAGCTAAATTGCAATACTCTAAAGACATAAGTTAAATGGAATAATGTGGATTGGAGCTTTCATTTATTTAGTCAAGTTAGTAAGTTTATTAGTCCTAGTTGGCAAGTTCTTTAGTTGTTTGCTAATGTCATTAGAGTTAGTTACAGAAGCAGTTTTACAATAACAGTAGCTAGAATATTCTACACTACAATACAGTAGCTAGATAATAATAGTCGATAGTTGGATTGATTTTTCATCTCTTGTCAAATTAGAAACACGGAGTCCTTTGCAACTGTAAGTGGTAGAAGGTGGGACAACATTGCCTCCATTCTTAAGGAAGAAAGATGGGCTAATGAGCTTAGTTACTTTCCTATTATTTGTCAGGTTAACAATTGGAGATTTCTTTTAAGTGGTGGAAGAGTAATTAGGAATATGCTTGTGAAACATATCCTTAACTTCTTTAAGGATGACAAGTTTTTAAGAGTTAAAAGCATCAATAATCATGGATTTGAAGGATTTCTCTTACTTTTTGAGGAGGGTGGTGAACATGTCTTGAAGGACTTCAAGAGTCAAGATGTCATTTGTTGGTAAGAATGTCGGTCATTTGTACCTTTAAGAATATAAAGAATATAAGTGTTACGGTCAGATTAAAACACATAGGTCAATAGAGGACATTTGTTAATAACCCAAGATGCTCTGACATATAAAGTTAAAAAAATGCCTTATGATATATGGGCTTAGGGCAAGAATTTGAAGACAGAGGGTGCTTAGGACACTAGGGCTTCAAATGGAGTGGTATTTCTCAAAGTTACTCAAAAAGTCAAGGTTTCAAGATTTCTAAGGCCAATGTGATTAAAGAAACGTTCCCTAAGGTATGGGATGAAGACAACACAAAATGTAGGATATGGTTTACTAATAGGTTTTATTTTTATAGATAATTTTAGCAGTTTTTATTCCAGTTTTTATTTAGTTTTTGTTTATTTTTATTTTATTTCTGCTAAATTATTTATGTTTTTCAATAAAGCTTCATTGAATCACATTTCAGTTAATCTTAAGGAATTTTGTAGGATTTGATAGGAAACTAGTTAAAATTACAGAAAAGAGTGAAGTTAAAAGCTTTCAAACGATGGCACGCCCTGGGCGTATAATCCAGCACCCCCTTGCTAAATTCAAAGGAAATCATCATGGAGACTCAGAGCTTAGCATGCCCCAGCCATGCTATCTAGCACGCCCATGCTTCAAGAGAATGTCAATCCAAGGGCATGCTCATCTGAGCACGGCCCGTGCTGCATCCACCCTGAAGACTCAGAGTTTAGCACGCCCGTGCTAATTGCCTGACTTCATATTGGGTCGAAAATGACAACTCTAGCCCGTGCCACTTGCATGGACCTACTTGAGATGCTTTTATGATGTACCAATTGTAACATCCCTTCCCGGTCCACCCATAAACCCGAATGAACCGAACCGAGATGCTACAAACTGGTTGACTGTATGGCCTGTCATGCTGAAATCATAATGTATATGGAATATAACATCATGCTGATGTTGTTTATATTAATAATGTACTTAATATTTACAAAACATGATACTAGTTTGCAAAATGGAATGGGCCCAACTGTGTGCCCTGTACATGCCATAAAAAGGGTAGACAAAAGATACACATCCAAATGAGTAGCTACCCTGAAGACTGAGTCTTCTACAGATGAACTGCAGCAGTTGTAAGCTGACTCTCTACGGTCCAGACTCAAAACCTGCGAGTTAAACAGGTAACTCGCTGAGCAAATAAAGCTCAGTGGATATCTCAACATAAAAAGAAACAAGTAAGCACATACATGTGTAGGAATAAGCATGTAAATGCATATGGATAATTTAAACATATAAGCACATATAACATGATCCTTTCATTATACCTTGATTATCTTTCGTACTGTTTGTAATACTGTATGATTCATGAAATGTTATGTCAAGATATCTGTATGGCTCCATAAGGTTATAGTGAAACCGAAGTGATAAGAAAAACTGTATGAAACTGGATGAATACTGTATGCTTGGCTGCTATGGCCTATATATAATCATATCCACTCAACGGCCTGTAGCCGGAGTATCGAACTGTATGGGATGCAGATCTGCTATCCTATGTCGCGACATAGCCTTATCTAAGTGGTTTCTACCTAACCTCAATGGAGCCTAATGTTGGTATGTCAATAATATAACACAACATCATATTAATAGTTCATAACTTCATAAATCATAATGTTTATTAGATTTCACATCATTTGCATGCTTGCATGTTGTTTTGATACATGTTCTAATGTTGTATTTTTGTTTTAAAATGATTGGAGGCATACAAGTTGAGCAAAGGAATCCAATTGCATAGAAAATGAAGTTCAAAAGTGCATGAAAACAAAAGTCGCGAGCGCGCCTTGCAAAGTCGCGAGCGCGAGATGCAAAATGAGAGTCATCGCGAGCGCGCAGTGCAAAGTCGCGAGCGCGAGATGTGCAAAATGAGAGGCAGTGAGTTGTCGGGCACAAGTCGCGAGCTCGTCATGCAATTCGCGCGCGCGCGTCGCGTTTTCCAGCCTGCACAGTCTGTACTCTTTTGGTCATATCTCTCAATACACAACTCCGATTTGAATGATTCAAAAACCCATGTAAAGCTAACACATAGAGGAACAAATAACTCTTCTATAAAACTTCCTAATTCCATCATTAAATGGGGTCAAAATCAAGATGAAGTTACTGGTAAAATTTCCAGCAAAACCTGTTTCAGCATAAACTCACTATTTACTTCATTTATTCAATTCCTCCCCTGTTTTCTCACCATTACCAGTCCTCCCACTCAACATGAAGCAATATTGTCTCATTAGCAACACACCACACAAATTCTCATGCAAAGAAAATGGTAAATGAAAAGAGATATCAAACCTTTACTCCAAAAAGCTTGAGCTCTTCTTTAACTTCCTTTTTCTACTACCTTTGAACTCACTTCACCTATAAATAAGAATTCTTATGAATATTCTAAAAATAGCACCAAATGATTCAATTATGAACTTCAAGAAGGTTTACTTACTTGGGTAGAAGAGAAGTTGAAGTTAAGGCTTAACTACTATGAAAATGGATGGAGAAAGGAAGGAGATGAAGTAAATGAAGATAAGGATGAAAATGGGAAAGTGAAATGGTTATTACGGGTAGGCCATCAAAATATCAATGAATTTTTGTGTGAAACGTCCTAAATGGTACCTCAATTGTCAACAGGTTACTACTTAAGACCCAAGCTTGATCTTTTAATGCAAATAAATCCTCACCCATATGCTTTGATCTTTTTCTCTCACTCAAGTAAGTCCACTTATAATCCCATTCTACCCCAACCGGGTTTGGTTCAACTCGACTACTCGACTCTATGCTAAGACTCGACTCGTTAGGATGTCACAATTCTCCCCTCCTAAATAAAAACTTCATCCCGAAGTTTACCTGTTGTGAACAATTGCGGATACTGTTGTCGCATGGTGTCTTCAGATTCCCAAGTTGCTTCTTCTGTCTTATGATTCCTTCAAAGAACTTTTACCAATGCTATTTTCTTGTTCCGTAATTCTTTAATTTCTCTGGCTAAGATCTGAACTGGTTCTTCTTCATAAGTGAGATCCGGCTGAATTTCAATCTCTTCTGCTGATAACACGTGTGATGGGTCTGATCTGTATCTCCTTAACATGGATACGTGAAAGACATTATGAATTCGATCTAAGGTCGAAGGTAACGCTAGGCGATAGGCTAATGGTCCTACACGTTCAACAACCTCGTATGGACCAATGAACCTAGGGCTAAGCTTACCCTTTCGTCCAAACCTTAGGATCTTTTTCCATGGTGAAACTTTCAGAAATACTTTATCACCAACCGAGTACTCAATATCCTTTCTCTTTAAATCGGCATAGGACTTCTGTCGATCACTTGCTTCTTTCAGTCGTTTTTTGATGATTTCCACTTTCTCTTCTGTTTCTCTAACCAAATCTGGACCCAAAATCTTCTTCTCACTCAGTTCTGTCCAACACACAGGTGTCCTACATTGTCTACCATACAATGCTTCATATGGTGCCATCTTAATGCTTGATTGGTAGCTGTTGTTGTAGGCAAATTCCATGAGAGGTACATAACTGTCCCAACTGCCTTCAAATTCTATAACACATGATCTCATCATGTCTTCCAGGATTTGAATTACTCTCTCTGATTGGCCATCTGTCTGAGGATGAAATGCAGTGCTGAAATGCAATTTTGTCCTTAATGCTTCCTGCAGTTTACCCCAAAACTTCGATGTAAACCTTGGATCACGATCAGAGATAATGGATGATGGAACTCTATGTAGTCGAACTATTTCTCTAACATAAATTTCTGCTAACTTGTCCAGAGAATAGTCCATCCTAACTGGTAGAAAGTGCGCGGACTTAGTTAATCTGTCTACAATTACCCATACTGCATCATGCTTCCGCTGCATCTGAGGTAATCCAGTAACAAAATCCATCGTGATCTGATCCCACTTCCATGTTGGCACTGTGATTGGATGAAGTAACCCAGCTGGCAATTGATGTTCTGCTTTTACTTGTTGACATATTAAACATCTTGTTACAACATTTCTGATATCTTTCTTCATGCCCGGCCACCAATAGCCTTTCTTCAAATCTTGATACATCTTGGTACTACCTGGATGCATTGTATATGGACTGTTATGAGCTTCATACAGAATCTTTTGTCTAAGCTCCCCTATCTGTGGTACAACAACTCTGTCTTCATAGAATAAGACTCCACTGTTATCCAATCTGAATTTTCCACCATGATCTTCCTGTACTTGTTTCACCCATAGTGCTGTTTGTGCATCTTTCTTCTGTGCTTCTGCAACTTCCTGAACCCAAGATGGCTGTACTTGCATCTGTGCTAGAATAATTCCCTGCTGTTGCAACTCCATGCAAATTCTCATTGCTCTCAAAGCAAACAATGATTTCCGGCTAAGGGCATCAGCTACCACATTAGCTTTGCCCGGATGGTAATTAATGACATAATCATAATTAGCCAGAATCTGCATCCACTTCCGTTGTCTTGAATTCAAATCTTTCTGTGTCGGTAAATACTTTAAACTTTGATGATCTGTGTAAATGTGACACTTTTCACCGTACAGATAATGCCGCCATACTTTGAATGCTAGAACAATGGCTGCCAGTTCTAAATCATGGGTTGGATAATTCAATTCATGTGGCTTTAACTGTCTGGAGACATAAGCTACCACTTTCCTGTCTTGCATGAGTACACATCCTAACCCAGTATGAGAGGCATCACTGTAAATCTCAAAGTCTTTACCTGACACTGGCTAGGTCAACACTGGTGCTTCAGTCAACTTTTTCTTCAAAGTGTCAAAACTCTGCTGACATCTATCCTCCCATTGAAATACGACTGCTTTCTTCAATAATCTTGTTAAAGGTGATGCAATGATAGAGAATCCCTTTACGAACCTTCTGTAATAGCCGGCTAAACCCAGAAAACTTCGAACTTCTGTGACATTTCTGGGTGGTCTCCAATCAACAATAGCTTCAATCTTATGAGGATCCACTCTAATACCCTCCGATGACACCACATGTCCTAAGAAAGAAACTTCTTCCAGCCAAAACTCACACTTACTGAGCTTGGCATAAAGCTGTTTATCCCTCAGTGTCTGAAGTACAATTCGCAAATGTTTATCATGTTCGACCTTATCTTTGGAGTAGACCAAAATGTCATCTATAAACACCACCACAAACTGATCCAGATATGAATGAAACACGCGGTTCATGAGATCCATGAAAACCGCTGGTGCATTTGTGAGACCGAATGGCATGACTAAAAATTCATAGTGACCATATCGGGTCCTGAATGCAGTCTTAGCGATATCTTCTTCCTTTATCCGCAACTGATGGTATCCCGACCTAAGGTCGATCTTAGAAAACATACCTGCACCTTTTAGCTGATCAAACAAATCATCGATTCGAGGCAATGGATACTTATTCTTGATTGTCAGTTTGTTCAGTTGTCTGTAGTCAATGCACAATCTGAATGTTCCATCTTTCTTCTTTACAAATAATACCGGTGCTCCCCAAGGTGATACACTGGGTCTAATAAAGCCTTTGTCCAATAACTCCTGCAGCTGAATCTTTAACTCTTTTAACTCTGCTGGTGCCATTCTATAAGGTGCAATTGATACTGGTGCTGCTCCAGGATAGACATCTATGGTAAACTCCACTTCCCTCCTTGGTGGTAACTCTTCTGGAAATACGTCTGGATAATCACACACTGTTGGTATATCTTGCACTTTTAACTGTTCCTTCTCTGCCTGTAATGCACATACCAAGTATGCTTCACAACCCTTCTGAATTAATCTCTTTGCTGCCATGGCTGATATCACATTACCCAGAAACTCTCGCCGCTTCCCGACTACTGTAATCTCCTCCCCTGCTGTTGTATATAGTGTCACCCTTTTCTTTGCACAATCAACTATAGCCTGATGTCTGGATAGCCAATCCATACCCAGAATAACATCAAATTCTCTAAATGGTAACTCCATAAGATCTCCTGGAAACTCTTTTCCATGAATAACAATTGGACATCCTTCAACCACTGTATGAGTTTGTACTACATCTCCTAATGGATTTGTAACTAACATACCCTGACTCACATATGCAACTTCTAACCCTTTAACCCAAGGTTTAGGTACACTAATGTATGAGTGAGATGATCCAGGATCAATTAAAGCAGAAACTGTATGATCACATAAAGAAAACTCACCAACTATTACATTTGGAGCTCCCTCATCTTCCCTGGTTCGCATCGCATAGACCCTGGCTGGACCTCTTGTATCGGGTCTGTCCACAGTCTCTGATTGCTGTCTCTGCCCTCCGGAGCTCTCACCTCTACCTCTGCCTGCTATGAACTGTGTAGGAACTTTTGCCCTCTTCGGACAATCCTTCTTTTGATGGTCTGATGCTCCGCATGTCCAACATTTACTAGTCACCAACCAACAATCTCCACCATGCCGTCTGCCACAATGCTCACAAGGTGGAAAAGTATAACCGGCTGACTCTGCACCTCTACCGGTGCCTCTACCAATTCCTCTGCCTGAACCTCGACTACCACCGGCAGAACTAGCCACAACTGATACCGCTGGCGCGTTAGCAACCCTAGCTGCGCCTTGGCTAAAAGAAGGTCTAGAACTAGCTGAACTACTAGCACCTCTGAATCTCTTGCTTTCTGACTGATATGCACTGGGTGCACTCTGAGTTTGGTCTCTCCTCTGCTGAGACCGCTGGCGTCTGGTACGCTAACTGGCCTGAATTCGCTCTATCTCCTGAGCTGCCTCTACCAAAGCTGAAAACTCTCTGAATCTGGAAGCTACCACTCCCATTTGAATCTCATCGTTCAGGCCTTCATGAAACTTTTTACACCTTTCGGCCTCTGTAGTCACTATCCCCTTACCATACCTGCTTAGCCTGGTGAATTCTCTTTCATATTCGGCAACTGACACTCTGTTCTGCCTCAGGTATAAGAATTCTTTCCTTCTCGCATCTAAGTAAGCCTCTGTAATGAACTTTTTCTTGAATTCATCCAAGAAGAATTGCCATGTACGCTGCTCTGCTGATACTCGCTGCTGAACAGTATTCCACCATGTGTATGCCTCATCTATCAGCAATGATGTGGCACAAATCAACTTGTCCTCTAGTGTACACTGTAATTGTTCCAGAACTCTCGATGTCCCATCTAACCAATACTCAGCTATTTCTGGACTATCATCCTTGTTAGCACTGAATTCTTTCGCCCCATATTTTCGAAGCTTCTCTAGTGGGGGCTTTCTTTCTCTTTCTACCACTACTGGTGCTTGAGGTATCACCCCTGCAATCTGTCTAAAAGTATCCGCAAGTTGCTTTAACAATACCTCTTGACCTGGTGCTATTGGAGCCTCAACCTCCACTGCTCTGGCTTGACCTGGTGCTACTGGAGCCTCACCCTCCACTGCTCTGGAGGCGTGTGACTCGCTCTCACCTTCCTGTGACATCCTCCTAAAAGAACAACAACTGCTTAGTTCATCAGGGTAGCATGGCATGTACACTATACTGACTTATGCATGCAAGCCTGGGGAAACTAAACCTAGGGCTCTGATACCAAAATTTGTAACATCCCTTCCCGGTCCACCCGTAAACCCGAATGAACCGAACCGAGACGCTACAAACTGGTTGACTGTATGGCCTGTCATGCTGAAATCATAATGTATATGGAATATAACATCATGCTGATATTGTTTATATTAATAATGTACTTAATATTTACAAAACATGATACTAGTTTGCAAAATGGAATGGGCCCAACTGTGTGCCCTGTACATGCCATAAAAAGGGTAGACAAAAGATACACATCCAAATGAGTAGCTACCCTGAAGACTGAGTCTTCTACAGATGAACTGCAGCAGTTGTAAGCTGACTCTCTACGGTCCAGACTCAAAACCTGCGAGTTAAACAGGTAACTCGCTGAGCAAATAAAGCTCAGTGGATATCTCAACATAAAAAGAAACAAGTAAGCGCATACATGTGTAGGAATAAGCATGTAAATGCATATGGATAATTTAAACATATAAGCACATATAACATGATCCTTTCATTATACCTTGATTATCTTTCGTACTGTTTGTAATACTGTATGATTCATGAAATGTTATGTCAAGATATCTGTATGGCTCCATAAGGTTATAGTGAAACCGAAGTGATAAGAAAAACTGTATGAAACTGGATGAATACTGTATGCTTGGCCGCTATGGCCTATATATAATCATATCCACTCAACGGCTTGTAGCCGGAGTATCGAACTGTATGGGGTGCAGATCTGCTATCCTATGTCGCGACATAGCCTTATCTAAGTGGTTTCTACCTAACCTCAATGGAGCCTAATGTTGGTGTGTCAATAATATAACACAACATCATATTAATAGTTCATAACTTCATAAATCATAATGTTTATTAGATTTCACATCATTTGCATGCTTGCATGTTGTTTTGATACATGTTCTAATGTTGTATTTTTGTTTTAAAATGATTGGAGGCATACAAGTTGAGCAAAGGAATCCAATTGCATAGAAAATGAAGTTCAAAAGTGCATGAAAACAAAAGTCGCGAGCGCGCCTTGCAAAGTCGCGAGCGCGAGATGCAAAATGAGAGTCATCGCGAGCGCGCAGTGCAAAGTCGCGAGCGCGTAAAACACCAAATGAGAGTCAGTGAGTTATCGGGCACAAGTCACGAGCGTGCAGTGCAAAGTCGCGAGCGCGAGATGTGCAAAATGAGAGGCAGTGAGTTATCGGGCACAAGTCGCGAGCTCGTCATGCAATTCGCGCGCGCGCGTCGCGTTTTCCAGCCTGCACAGTCTGTACTCGTTTGGTCATATCTCTCAATATACAACTCGGATTTGAATGATTCAAAAACCCATGTAAAGCTAACACATAGAGGAACAAATAACGCTTCTATGACACTTCCTAATTCCATCATTAAATGGGGTCAAAAGCAAGATGAAGTTACTGGTAAAATTTCCAGCAAAACCTATTTCAGCATAAACTCACTATTTACTTCATTTATTCAATTCCTCCCCTGTTTTCTCACCATTACCAGTCCTCCCACTCAACATGAAGCAATATTGTCTCATTAGCAACACACCACACAAATTCTCATGCAAAGAAAATGGTAAATGAAAAGAGATATCAAACCTTTACTCCAAAAAGCTTGAGCTCTTCTTTAACTTCCTTTTTCTACTACCTTTGAACTCACTTCACCTATAAATAAGAATTCTTATGAATATTCTAAAAATAGCACCAAATGATTCAATTATGAACTTCAAGAAGGTTTACTTACTTGGATAGAAGAGAAGTTGAAGTTAAGGCTTAACTACCATGAAAATGGATGGAGAAAGGAAGGAGATGAAGTAAATGAAGATAAGGATGAAAATGGGAAAGTGAAATGGTTATTACGGGTAGGCCATCAAAATATCAATGAATTTTTGTGTGAAACTTCCTAAATGGTACCTCAATTGTCAACAGGTTACTACTTAAGACCCAAGCTTGATCTTTTAATGCAAATAAATCCTCACCCATATGCTTTGATCTTTTTCTCTCACTCAAGTAAGTCCACTTATAATCCCATTCTACCCCAACCGGGTTTGGTTCAACTCGACTCAACTCGACTACTCGACTCTATGCTAAGACTCGACTCGGTAGGATGTCACACCAATCAAGTTTAAATCCTATCAAGCTGCTAGAAGAATCCTAAATTGGAAGAAATACAAAGCCTAAATAGTTTCCAACTATTTCTTCCTTATTAGAGATTCTATTTCCTAATCAAGTTCAGAGATTTTCCAAGGAGTCTATAAAAAAAGAGAGATTAGCTAGGTTATGATCATCTTTTGATCTCTAATTCGCTTGTTTTCTAAATATTTTTCTCTCTCTTTAAGCCTACAGGTACTCAAGTTGGTGTCAAGATTCAAGGAAGCCATTGAAGCCAATCATTGGCTATTTTTTATTTCTAAACTCTCTTTTGTTTATTATTCTTTATGGGATTATTTACAAATTTAATTGAGTTTGATTTACTTACTGTGTCGAAGTAAATCTCTTTATTAGGGATATAATGTAGCTTAATTCAACTCCAGTTTATAATATTAGATTTGATTTTTTTTATTCAAGTAAAGTTTTTTATTGATCTTAATGCTTCCAGGCAAAGTTTCTCTACTGGATTGATTTATTTCATTAATTACTATCAAGAGAAGGGTTTTTGATATGAACAGGTTAATAAATTTCATGGGAATAACAACTTGATGCAAGAGCTAGATGGATTGACTCGTGGGAGGTTTCCATAAAATTAAAAGCCTTAATTTGTGGATTCCTGAATACTTATAGAACTTAATGATTTAATCTATATTTGGTTGAACCATTGAAAGATGGGTAATTGAATTAGGTTAAAATAGCTAATAAAATATCAATAGAGCTTATTAGCGATTTTAGGTTATTTCTCCTTCTTGAATAATTAAAATTGATTATCAAACTAATAGGATAAATTGGATAAAATTAAGTAAAGTCACAATCTCTAGTAACTTTTAAACCTTGATTTCTTTTCAACAACTTCTTACTTGATCTCGTTCTTATTATTTTTACTTTAATTCTTTTATTTTCAAACACATTCTCTTTATTATTGTTTAAATAATAGTAGGTTAACACAATTTCAGTACTTTGTATACAATCTCTATGGGATGATACTCTACTCACTCTTTATTACTTGTTTGCAATTTCGTACACTTACAAAAAGTCTGGTAAGTTTTTGGTGCCGTTGTCGGGGATTAGCATTACCAATATCAATATTAATTACCCTATTATTAATTTAGACATTTATTTTTCTAGTTACTTTTACTTTTTCTAGAGAGTATTTCAGGTGTTTATGCAAAGAAGATCTTGTAAAACTGAGCCCTTAGTCTTTGATCCAGAAATTGAAAAGACTTATCATAGGAACAACGCTGCTAGGAGAGAACGAGAGAGCGAACTAGACCAACAAGTAGACATGGCTGATGATTTAGAAACAAGGGACGTACCTCTACCAGGAGGGCAGCAGATTGTGCCTCCATGGCCCAACAATAAGAATCAAAGACCTTAACCTTCTATTGGCACCGTGCGAGATTACACAACTCCTTCTCTTAATGGAGCCACTTCAAGTATCACCATGCCTAGGGTGGAAGCTAACAATTTTGAGATCAAACCTACAATCATTCAAATGCTTTCCACCTCAATTCAGTATAGAGGCTTGCCCAGTGAAGATCCAAATGCCTATATCACAAATATCCTGGAGATTTGCGATACATTTAAGCAAAACAGAGTTTTTGATGATGCCATAAGGTTGAGATCGTCTCCTTTCACTTTAAGGGATAAAGCACGGTCTTGGTTGCAATCATGCCCTACTAAAAGTTTTACTACATGGGAGGAATTAACCTAAAAATTTTTGGCGAAATTCTTTCCATCTTCAAAAACCACAAAGCTTTACAATGAGATAATGATTTTGCCCACCATGATTAAGAAAGTCTGAATGAAGCTTGGGAGAGATTCAATGACCTATTGAGGAAGTGCCCGCATCATTGCCTACCCAAGTGGTTACATGTACAAACTTTTTATAATGCATTGTCTTATAACATAAAGATTACTTAGATGCAACTATTGGTGGATCTTTTGAAAGAAAGGGAATTGATGAGGCATACGAGTTAATAGAAGGGATGGCAAGCAATAGCCATTATTAAAACAACTCTGAAAGGAAGAAGCCTACATGAGTTTATTAGGTTGATGCCATTACAACACTCAATGGCAAAATGGACAATATGATAAGGAAGTTGGATTTGTTGACTACTAATCTGTTAATTCTATTGTACAAGCATGTGATAGGTATAATGGGTAATATGGAATTGGGGAGTGCATGTTGGATACTTTAAATCCGTAAACTTTGGAGCAAGTCAACTATGTGATGAATCAAGGAAGGAACACTACAAAAAAATTGGTAAATTGCGATCGACATATCGGTCGCAAAATATAAGAAATCGGTCGCTAAATGGATGTAGCGACCGATTTGCGATAGAAATTAATCGGTCGCAAAAAGTGCTCGTCGCAAATAATTTTGCGATCGATTGTTTAAGCGGTCGCAAATTAGCGACCGACTAATCGGTCACAAAATTATAAATATTGGTCGCAAATTCGCGACCGACATAAAGTGTAGGTCGCAATTATCAAACGCAGTTGCAAATCGATCGCAGATTTTGAAATTAATTGGTTAGCGATCTGTCACAAATTTAAATTTAACGGTTATAATTTGATTACAGTTCGGTCGCTAATCGATCGCAAAATATAATTACGGCACAAAAAAAATAATTTAATAATATTAAAAACCATAATTTTTTCCATTGTCAAAAATTGACATATATATACATATCACAAACATCATCAAAAACAATAACAATCTAAGAAAGAATTGTAAATGTAATGTGCTATACAAAATATGAAAAAATCAACGACAATCTAAGAAACATTATCCTTGTCCATGTGTACTGCGTCCTTGGCCATGACCTCCACACGAACCACTGCCAGACGCGTCTGAGTCAACCGCCCTGCCTCTAGCCATCTGTACTGCAGATAACAGAACATATATATATATATATATATATATATATATGAATTGTAGAACATGTAGTAAATATGTATAAATATGTATAAGGGTAACTATATATATGTAAACTTACTAAGGTTATTTCTAACTAAGGTTAACTATATATATATATATAAACTTACTATAATATCAGTAAGTGTACGATTTCTCATTTTTCAGTTTTTAAAAAAATTTTGGCAGTACTTTTAGTATAACATAATCAAAACTCAAGTCAAAACACACTCACATAAACACTTATATATAATCCCAACGTATTTCCAAAGTCAAAATGGCCACCACTAGGCTTCTAACTCAAACATATCATTCATGTTATTTCCACTCAATAAAAACGATCCAGGTGTGATTAGTGAGACAATGCTTGCGTGTGTTTACCAAAATAGGATGATATTGTATTTACCAAAATTTCTCCCCAAGCCTTGTGTCTAAGATAATAACAAATTAGCAAACGACTTGTAGTTTAGTGGTGTCAAGATGGTTGTTAGACCTGAAAAAGTTTGAGTTAAAATTTTAATAGGGATCAAATCAAAAAAAAAAAAAAAAAACATACTTTTGGTTGCAATGGCCCAGTTTGGTTTTACATATCAAATAAAAAAAACATACTTTTGGTTGAAATATAAACTTTTTTTTGTTGAAAATTATGTGATAAAATTTACAAAGGTTTCCTTCCAAAATCAGATGCAAATATAATGGAGTTGTATTGATTACTAGGGACAATGAAATTAACATATCATAATTCAATGTTTCATTTAATGAAAAGAGGCTAAGGATCCAATCTTTAGGTCTCCTATGTCCCTTTTCATAATTTTTTTTTTGAAAAATCCAGTATTATTTATATATAGTAATTAATTACATATAAAGTAATTTCAAAAATAAATCTCAATACACTTATTAATTTGATTACTATAAAATTTGATTAGTATTAAATTACACTCATTAATTTTTTTTTTTACAAGTTACAATTATTTCTAATAATTGTGCATTATTTTTTACAATTTAGACTTAAGGTCATTTTTCTATTATCCATTCATTAATACAATTTTACAACAAAAGATATTATCTATTCATACAAAATTACAACAAACAAAAATTCTATAAAAAAAGCAAATACATAAAGAACAAAACTTAAAAACTTCAAATTTTCCAACAAATCCTATTTATAACAAAAAATATATTATCCATTCAAAATTACAACAAAAAATTCACCAACATTCACACAAATCAAAAAACAAATTACAAAAAACAAAAAATAAAATCAACATAAAATAAAATAAAATATAAATTATTTTGCAACATATATAAAAACAAAAATGTAGATAAAATAAAAGGGTAAGAGCACCTACCTAACCAGGTGACTGACGTGGCTTCTTCGGCGATAGGAGCTTCTCCGGCGATCGGCATTGCACTTGGGAGGCGTGCTAGAAACAGAGAGAAGAGAGAAAAAAAGGAGAAGCGGCGCGCTGCAATTGCGCCCAATGGGACCAAGGGGTTATAAAGCCTTAATCTTCTGCGACCAACAATTCATTTAAAAACGGTGGCAATTTTTAATCATGCGATGTCATTTTATAATCAAACAAATTGCGACCAACTTGCGACTAAAGAAATCGGTCACAAAAACTCGGTCGCAAATCAGTCACTAATCCGTTACAAACCAGATACTAAATTTGGCACAAAACTGCAGCGCGCAATTTAGCTAAACAAAATGCGACCGAAGAAGTCGATCGCAAAAAATCCGTCGCAAATCAGTCACTAATCCGTTGTAAACCAGATACTAAATTTGGCGCGGAACTGCATCGCGCAATTTAGTGATGGACAGAAAAACGATTGGAAAAACAGTCGCTAATGTGGTCGCAAATTCATCTCAATTGAGTCGCAAAATTTATTAGTGCTAGAATTGGCGACAGATATGCAGTCGGTCGCAATTCCGTCGCTAATTATGTCGCAGATTGGTTGCGAATCCTTCGAAAAATATTTAATCCCTGTTACTTCAAAATTCATCGTAATCGGTCGTAAAATCATCGCAATATTGCGACCGATTTATGTCGGTCGCAAAAATCAGTCGCAAAACCGTGTTTTTTTTTTGTAGTGGAAGAATTACCCATATTCTAACACTTATGATAACAAGTTGAGGAATCATCCTAATCTTTCTTATGGGAATCCAAATAACGCCTTGATTGCACCACCAGGTTTTCCTTTCAAGAGAAGAAGACTCATGATTATCTTCTTACTACTCTCTCTAAATCTCACATTGATTTCAAGAATGAAACTCGGGAAAATCATCAAGTCCAACAAGTTGTGATAAGGAACTTGGAGATTCAATTAGGGCAGTTTGCCAACATGATGGCCTCAAGACCTCAAGGTACGTTACCAGTAACACTAAGAAAAATCCCAAAGAATAGGTACAAGCTATCACTTCGAGGAATAGCAAACAATTGGAGGATCCACCCAAGAAGGAAGAAGAAAGGAAAGAATAGAAAAAGATCCCCATCATTGACCTTGAAGAAAAACAGGAAGTAAAGCCTTATATTCCACTTGTTCCTTTCCCACAAAGGCTCAAGCAATCACAAGATGATAAAAGCTTCCTCAAATTTCTTGATGTTTTTAAGAAGCGGCAAATAAATATCCCTTTTGCTGAAACTCTTTCTCAAATGCCCAATTATGCGAAATTCTTGAAGGAGATTCTAAGCAAGAAGAGGAAGATTGATGAGCAAGGAACGGTAATGCTAACGGAGGAGTGTAGTGCAATCATTCAAAATAAATTACCTCCAAAGTTAAAAGATCCAGGAATTGTTTTTATCCCTTGTAATATTGGAAATCTTGATTTTGAAAAAGTTTTAGCTGATTTAGGTGCAAACATTAATCTTATGTCTTATGATTTTCAAGATGCTAGGGATGGGAGAGCTAAAACCAACAAGGATGTCTCTATGATTGGCGGATCGATCAATGAAATATTCAAAGGGAATTGTAGAAGACGTGCTAGTCAAGGTAGGTAAATTTATTTTTTCCTGTTGATTTTGTTATCCTTGACATTGATGAAGATAGAGAAAGATCCTTAATCCTTGGAAGACCTTTCCTTACAACTGCAAGAGCTTTGATTGATGTTTATAAAGATAAACTAACTTTAAGGGTAGGTCAAAAGGAAGTTGTTTTTTATGTTCTTAAATCTTGTAAGCTTCCTATGGATTATAATGATTGCTTTAGAATTAATGTTATTGATGATTGTATAAAAGATACATTGCATGTTAAAGATAAATTGGCCATTGACAAAGGTGACGTTAACATTAATATTTGAAGCATCAAAGGTAAGGAAGAGAGTGAACCACCAAAGCAAGAATTGAAACAACTTCCATCTCATTTAAAGTTTGCATTCTTAGATGAGAACAATTCTTTCCCTGTTATTATTTCTTCTCACTTATCCCTTGATCAAGAGAGAAGGTTGTTGCAGGTTCTAGGAAAGCATAAGAAGGCTTTAGGATGGTCGATTTCAGATTTGAAGAGGATAAATCAAAGTGTGTGCATGCACAAGATTTTGATGGAAGAAGACTACAAGCCTACAATTGAGCATCAAAGGAGATTAAATACAAACATGAAGGAAGTAGTCAAAGTTGAAATCATAAAACTTATGGATGCTGGCATTATCTATCCTATTTCAGATAGTTGTTGGGGAAGCCCTGTTCAAATTGTCCCAAAGAAAGGATTTATAACAGTTATTTCTAACAAAAATAATGAGTTGATTCCCACTAGAACTGTCATAGGTTGGCGTGTATGTATTGATTATCAAAAGTTGAACAAAGCAACAAGTAAAAGTCACTTCCCTTTACCTTTTATTGATCAAATGCTTGAAAGACTTGTAGGATTTCATTACTATTGTTTTCTAGATGGTTATTCAGGGTATTTTCAAATACCCATAGCTCCCGAGGATCAAGAGAAGACTATTTTTACTTGCCCTTATTGTACTTTTATTTATAGCAGAATGCCTTTTGGGTTGTGCAATACACCTGTAACTTTTCAAAGGTGTATGATGTCCATATTTTCTGACATGGTTGAAAAATTCATTGAACTATTTATGGATGATTTTTCTGTGTTTGGTTCTTTTTTTTTTTTATTCTTGTCTCTATAACCTTTCTTTAGTAATGCAACGATGTGAGGACACTAACTTTGTTTTGAATTAGGAAAAATGTCATTTTATGGTTTGTGAAGGTATTGTTTTAGGGCATAAATCTCAGAAAAAGGGATTGAAGTGGACCAAACCAAGATAGAGTTAATTGAAAATTTACCACCTCCAAATTCAGTGAAGGGGGGTAAGAAGTTTTCTTGGTTATGCAGGTTTCTATAGGAGATTGATCAAGGACTTTTCAAAAATCACAAAACTTCTTTGTAATTTACTGGTTAAAGATGTTCCTTTTCATTTTAACGAAGAGCGTTTGAATGCTTTTAAAAGGTTGAAGAAGTAATTAATCTTAGCTCCTATCATTGCTACACCATATTGGAGCTTACATTTTGAGCTCATGTGTGATGCTGGTGATCATGCTATAGGAGCTGTTCTTGAACAAAGAAAATAAAAAAAGTTGATTTTTATTTATTATGCTAGTCGTACATTGAATGACGCTGAACTTAATTATGCCACCACTAAAAAAGAGCTCATTGCTATTGTTTTTGCTTTTGGTAAATTTAAAGCATATTTGACTGGAGCTAAAATAATAGTTCACATTGATCACTCAGGTATTAAATATTTGTTAGAAGAGAAAGACGCAGAGTCTAGACTAATTCATTAGGTTCTTCTTTTATAGGAATTTTGACTTGGAGATTCGTGATAAGAAAGGGACTAAGAACCTTGTTGCTGATCACTTGTCTAGGCTTGAATTGGGGGCAGAAAGACAAGAAGAGGTGCAAATTAATAAGGACTTTCCCTATGAACATCTTCTTCTTCTAGCAAGTACACAGGCTCCATGGTATGCAGATATAGTTAGCTATCTTGCTTGTAAAATCACTCCTCCCAATCTTTCTTATAAACAAAAGAAAAAAATTCTTTCATGATCTTAATTATTACTATTGGAAGGAGCCTTTCTTGTTTAAAAATTATAGTGACTAGATGTTTAGATGATGCATACCGAAAGTAGAGATGGAAATTGTTCTTCGCTTTTGTCATTCAATGGAATATAGAGGACACTTTGGAGGAAACAAAATAGCAGCACATGTTCTAGAGAGCAATTTGTATTGGCCTAACTTATTTAAAGATGCTTTTAACTTTGTTCGTCTTTGTGATCGTTGTCAAAGGTTAGGGAATATCTCCAAGCAACATAGATGCCATTGAACAACATTCTTGAAGTGGAGATACTTGATGTTTGGGGTTTGGATTTCAGTGGACGTTTTCCTACTTCTTATTCTAACCAATACATATTAGTGGCAGTGGGCTACGTCTCTAAATGCGCGGAAGCCGTTGGTCTCCCTAACAATGATGCCAAGAGTGTGATTAATTTCATTAAAAAACATATTTTCACTCGTCATGGTACACCTAGAGCAATAATCACGGATGGAGATAAGCATTTTAGCAATAAGTACTTAGAGTTCTCTTCTTTCAAAATATGGTGTCACTCATCGTGCAGGTATACCATATCATCCACAAACAAGTGGGCAAGTTGAGGTAACAAATCGAGAGATCAAGAAGATATTGGACACTACAATTGGGCATTAAAAAAAGATTGGTCTAAGAAGCTGGATGATGCACTTTGGCTTATAGGACCGCATTCAAAACTCCAATTGGTATGTCTCCATATTGAATGGTTTATGGTAAGGATTGTCATTTACCTGTAGAGTTGGAACACAAGGCATATTGGGTAATCAAATTTCTCAACTTTAATGCCAAAGAATTAGGTGAAAGAAGATTGCTATAGCTGAATATGATGGATGAAATGAGGCTTCACGCTTATGAGAGTGCCCGAATATACAAAGATAGTTCACAAAGCAATGGTAAATAAGAAGATCATAAAAAGGACTCTACAAGTTGGACAAAAGGTGTTGCTTTATAACTCAAAACTAAGCCTTTTTCCAAGTAAGTTACGCTCATATTGGATCGAACCTTTCATAATCAAGGAAATATTTCCTCATGGAGCTATTGAATTGGTAAAAGGCAATGAGAGCTTTAAGGTAAATGCAAAAAGATTAAGAGTATACAATGAAGGGAGTTTTGATCCAGAAAAGAGCTCCCTGGCCTTGACCTAAAAGGGATCCAGTAAGTCAAGCTTAATGACGTTAAATAAAAGTGCTTATGGGAGACAATCCATGTTCTTGTCTTTAAACTCTTCTATTTTCGTTTATTTTATTATTAAATTACCAAAAAGAAAATTTAAGGTGGTAATTTAGTTCTATAGAGTAGTATTTCTAACATAGAAAGAGCCAATTTCATTTAAATATAAATACATATAATCTTATAAAAAAATTATAATTTTCCTCGACAAGTATTCATCTTTTTATATATTAGATTGATATTGACATAAAGAAATAAAAATAATTTTAGGTGATTAATTGATTAACTTATTAAAATTTTTGTCCTTATTAAGTCAAGGAAACAAGCTAATATCTTCAATGAAGCAAAGAGGAAACTTAATTCTTTATCAATTTTTGAAACTAATTTTCAATTGAAATCCATAAAATTAGAATAATAGATTTGCATGCTGGATTTTCACTTTCAATTCAGACAAAGAAAAAATTTTCACTTTATAAAATTCATTTTATATTTTTCATTTTATATCACCAATGTGGCTTTTATTATTTCAATATAATAATTATTGATGTATTATTTAAGATGGGTATAATATAAAAATTATGATAAAAAAATTTTCCAATAAGCACAATAACTTTGATCTCTTAATACGTGTGAAAGAAAAAGTAGATTATTTTTTTCGGATGGATAGAGTATTGTTTATCCAAATTTATTTTCGACTAGAAGTAAGTCTAGGTTTTGAGAGTCTAATTATACTTAAATGAATGAATATGACAGACTAATAGGATTCAATGACTGTAATAAATGGTATCATGAAAACTTAATATATATACTATCATGAAAACTTAGCGGAAAAACTACTCGCAGCCACTAGTTTCAACCCACAAACAGAGAGATGAACTCCAATGCCCTTATTTGGTCAAGCCTTTTGTTATTACTATCTCTAATTTTACGGCTCAATAGGAAAAACTGGAGTAATAATGGCAAAAATAACAAACCTCCAGGGCCACCAGGATGGCCGGTTGTCGGTAACATTTTCTATCTCGGAGCTGGAGCTCACTGGTCTTTCTATGAGCTTAAATTCAAATATGGACCTGTCCTTTAGCTGAGACTAGGATTGGTGGACACGGTGGTAACACAATTAGCGAAGGCCGCAACAGAGCTTTTCAAGAACCACGACGCCCGCTTCTGTGACCGTATGGTTCCTTATGTATTGACTTCTCATAATTACTGCGAGGGATCACTTGCAATAGGTCGGTTTGGGCCTTATTGGCGAATGTTAAGGCGTGTTTGCGCTGCAGAATTACTGGCCAACAAGCGAATCAATGAGACAGTTCATATTCGACATAAATGCATCGATCAAAGGATTTGGTAATATAAAGTTTGTATTTGATATTTCACAAGGTTTTAGTTGAAATTTTATTACATTTTGCTTGATTCAAGTTATTACAGCACAGATTTGCACATTGTAGGGTTTTTCTATTAAAAATTTTGTCAACAGGAGTATCGAAGATAATTTGACTGCTGCAAACAAGGGAGAATCAGGAAAGGTGAAAGTGGCCCACTATCTCTTCCTAATGTCATTCAATTTGATTGGTAATCTTTCGCTATCAAAAGACCTTTTAGATTCAAAGTGCAAAGAAGGGTATGAGTTCTTTGAGGCCTTGGACAAGATCTCGGTGTGGGCTGGAAAACCAAATACTGCAGACTTTCTACCATTCTTGAAATGGCCGGATCCACAAGGACTGAGAAGGAACATGTCAAGAGACATGGGACGTGCTAAAGACATTGTTGCAGGGTTTGTTAAAGAAAGAATGGAGGAGTATGAACTGGGGAAGGAAAAGGCAAATGAGGACTTCCTAGATGTGTTGTTGGAATATGAAGGTGATGGTAAAGAATGGAATGGAAAAATTCCGTATAAAAGCATCATCATAATTATTTTGGTAAGAACATAAAGCTAGTTATAGGAGTAGGTTTGGTATTATTGTTTGAATTCTTTTTTCTTTTAAATAAAAGCGTTGCCTTGGAAATATTTATTAGAGGTTATTAAAGTTATTACTATTAGGTTAATTTAACGGAAACATTTTTTTTTTTTTTTTGGTTATTTTTAGGTTATGGTTTGAAAATTCCAAAACAATTATTACATACCCTTATAAAAATTATTATTATTTCGGATTTTTATTTTACACACGAGTTTCTCCATCTCTCTTGTTCCGGGGTTTTCTGCTGCCTTTCATTAGTGCTTCTCCACTTATTGGATTGGATTTTCAACTTGAATTAATTAATTCTTGATTGTGTTTAATGTTGACGGAAATGTTTTCTGCTGGATCAGACACTACAAGCGCAACAATGGAATGGGCAATGACAGAGCTAATTCGCTATCCGAAAGACATGAAACAAGTTAAAGAAGAACGCGATTCGATCGTTGGAGAAAATAGAAAAGTTGAAGAGACTGACATAGACAAGTTGCCATATCTACAAGCTGTTGTGAAAGAAACACTTAGGTTGCATCCTGTAGTTCCTTTACTCGTTCCGAAAAATACAATACAAGATACAAATGTTATGGGATACCATATACCTACAGGCACTCAAGTTTTTGTAAATGTATGGGCAATAAGAAGAGATCCTGATTCCTGGGAGGATCCAATAAATTTGAAGCCCGAAAGATTTTAGGTTCAAATATTGATTATAAGGGGCAGAATTTTGACCTCATCCCGTTTGGATCAGGAAGAAGAATTTGTGTAGGTATGGCATTGGCTCAAAGAGTAGTTCCATTTGGTTTGCCCTCTCTAGTCCATAATTTTGAGTGGGATCTTGACAAAGATTTTACACCTAAGACTTTAGATATGAGTGAAAGAATAGGAATATCACTAAGGAAGCTCGAATCCTTGAATTTAATATGCAAGAAACCTCCAATGAAATCTAACTAGCTAGACTTAATTTAATTTATGGTTGTATGATCTAGTATTCCATGATTTGGAATAATATCATGTAATAAACAAATTGTGGACTCAAAATCAGCTTATCTTTATCTTTTTTTTATTTTCAAGATTTTGTTGAATCTATAAAGTAAATTTGATTTTTGTCTATCGTGTAATAGCATGTATAATTAATAAAATTCTATGTTAATGTATAAATTAGATATTTAAATGAATTGAGTATTTAGTATATAAATTAAATATATAGAATTAATTTTTAGTATTATAATTGTAACAATGTGCATTGCACATTAAAACCATTATAGTTACTCGTTTTTGTTTTCTAAATATGGTTGATTGAGTTTTCTATAATATAATAAAAATGATAACAATTATGAAGTAAAAAAATAAATATATTTATCACATGCTTTTTATTTAATATTTTACTGTAAGAATTATAATATGTATGTGGACAAAATGAATGAATATTATAAAAAAAATAAAAATTGAATGAGAAATAAAAGTTTATGATTGAAACAATATGCAAAAAATAATAATAATAACTGAAGCAAAATAATACCTTTTACATTAAGCAAAATGATAAAAAGAAAAGTATTTGACGTAAAATAATAATAAACTCTATAGTTAAAGAAAAATAAAATTTTTATGTTGATTTTTTCTATAAGAATTAAATAGTTTTATTGGTAATCAATTAATATTTTAATAAGATTTCTAATTGAGTTATATTGTAATTCATAATAACGATATTCCTCATATGTTTTATATTCTATTATTGGAATTACAAAAAAAAAAAAGTACAGATTTTTTAATTTTTTTAATTGAATTATTTTATTATTTTTTTAAAATTATCTCTTATAAGAGTTAGCTAACATAACTAGGTTAGTCATAGATATCAATTCATCATTTATTATTTAATCATTTTATTATTTTATTAATGGTTTTATTTTAAATTTTTTTAGATTTTTTTTAGTAACTTAAATTAATATAAAATAATTTTATATAATTTTCCATCAATTGAATTAAAATGTTTTGTCTTTTTGTATTTTGATTTGTTATTATTATTTTATTTACTAATTTCATTGGTTATTAATACTTTTATTTCCTAAAATAATAAGATTCGTTAAAAATATTAAATTTTTGCCGCCATAATAATAAATTACTAAAAAATTTAATTTATTTTACAAAAGTATTAGAATCCGAATTGAGTTAAAATATTTGCCTCTCTTTCAAAAATTAACCTTTTTAATTAAATTCAATATTAATTTTTTATTTTATTCATCTAATTCTTCTTTCATTTCCCGTATAGATAAAAAAATTATTTTTATAATGACCAATTATGCATTAATGACACGTTTGTAAAATAGCGAAAAAGGTATAATAAAACTTTTAAGATAAAGAATTAAATTTGTTTTTCTAAATAAATATCTTTCATTCTAAAGAATAGTAATAAAATAAAATAATATATTAATTATGTATAGATAGTCATTGTATAAATATTGTTATTTATAACTAATTGTATGCATATTCTTTACTTCTTAATATATAAATATTTGATTAGTATTAGAATTTTTATAAACTTCTTGTTAATAATTGTGTCGATGAATTCACTACATTTTTGTGAAATCCATTGGTTTTTATTTTTATTTGAAAAGAGAAAATTCACTACATTATATCTAGTTTTCATATCATATGTATAGATTATACTACAACTATACTAAATCTAATATATTTAAAAAATATTAAATTTCTGAAAAAACTAAATTTACGGCGTATGCTTTTAAAACTATACATGATTATATATAAATTATTATTAAAATTTTAAAATTATCATAATTTATAACTTTTTTTAGCTAATAAGATTTGGATTAAAGTAGGAAACTAATACAACAAATAAAATTAAATTGAAGAAATTAATATAACCAATCAAAATTAAATTACCTTTATTTTTTTGCAACCAATAAAATTAAAATCTTTAAAAATATTATACTCTTACCATATTAAAGTCCTAAATGATATTTTAGTCAATTCATAAATTGATCAGGAACATTTTAGGAATCCAATATTTTCCATCCCCACTTGCGCAACTCGTTTCAGAATTCAGACTACATAATGCACTTCATTTTGAGCAGCCAATTTGCCCCCACTGTAGGCCTATAATATTAGTTCAGTTATTGAGGCTTGTAATGAATTAAAATAACAACAAATAAGGTTGCACCACATATAATAAAACAAGGGAAAAAAAGATAAATAAAATAGAAGATTCAATATGAGAATGTAAGAATAGACATAACCACGATTCTAGAACCATCGGTTTCGATTATAAGAAGGTGAAATCGGAATCAAATCGCTTTTAGACGGTTTCTATGACGGTTTTAGAAGGTTTCTTCCCGGTTTTGAACCAAAATTAAATAATATATTTTAAACTTTTTAAATTGTTTTTTTATGATTTATAGCTTGAGTAAATAATAATAATAATAATAATAAATTTTACTATTAAAAAAACTAAATCAATTTGACAAAAATTCTTAAAAATTGCTTTAAAAAACTATAATAAAATAAAAAAAATAAGTTCAGAGCTTTTTTAAGAACATATTTTTCATGTTTTCAAACCGAAACCGCCGTTTCAGTTTCAAAAAATAAAAAACCGGAACCGAACTTTAAGTTCACTGTTTCGATTATGATTTTAGAATCAGATCGTTGACCATGGTTTAGTGCCGGTTTTAACCGATCCAATTTCGATATGAAACCGAACCGTGGTCATCCCCAGTCAAAAATAACAATTTGTCTTTTTCAATTTATTTTTTTGTAGTTTGTTAATGATAATTATTGAAGTATGATTCTTTGCTATGAAGAGGCCTAACCTTCAATTTGATCTCAGAACTTTTCGAGTAGTTGCAATTTTACTGTAAATCAATCTTTATACCTGGGCACTCTGAACTTATCAAACTAATTGCAATTAAATCCTAATTTGCTTTTAGAGTGTAATTACATTCTAAAAGTGAATTAGAACACCTTGGACTTATTGATTTATTGCAGTTTCACCTTAAAAACAAATTAAGATTGGAATTATAATTAAAATAATGTAAAAAAATTGACTCAATAACCAATCTGAGTATTTAAATAATAAATAATAAAATTGAACTCAATTATTCATATAACAAATAAAAAAATCAAGATTGCGTCTTTAATTTTAAAATTAAATAAATTTTAAAATGCAAAAATAATGAGTTGAATACTAATTCAAGGTTACACTTCCTAAGACAACGAAACAAATATGTTGATTCTTTTATTACTGTCGTTGTAGCCATTATTTAATTTCTTATATGAGGAGAAAGATAATAAGCTAAAAATCAAAAGAGGTAAAATGATAAATTCTTTCTTTTAATTTAAATATTATGTATTTCATTTAACAAAGTTTGAATGAGTTATGGAGCCTATTTTTATATCATTTTAATTGTAATTCCAACCTTAATTTGTTTAGAGGATGAAATTGCAACAAATTGATAAGTTCAGGGTGCTCTAATTCACTTTTAGGGCGTAACTACACTCTAAAAGCAAATTAGGTTATAATTGCAACTAGGTTGATACGTTTAGAGTGTTCAGGGTACAAAGGTCAATTTAGGGTAAAAGTGTAACTACTCCAAAAGTTAAGGGTGAAATTGATAGTTCGGCCCTAAGAAGATTCAAGAAATATATTGAAATACCCCGAATTTTTATTTTCAAAACTTTGAAATTTTCATTAAATCAAAAATCCGGATTTATGATAGTATGGGCTGTTAAGACCGAGTAATTTTAATTGAACCCAAAGTTTTACGAATTGGGCCCAAGCCCAAAAACATATTATTCGGAATTTTTGTTTAGGTAATACTTAAAATTTCGATGAAAATAAAATGGAACACTAATGGCTAATCAATTATAAAGGTGTTTATATATATGTAACTACTATATAAATTAATCAGCCTAAAATTAAATATATTTGCTATTAATATTTTATGATTATTGAATAAATAGAGAAAATATTACGGAACTGAACTAAACAATCAAAATAAATCAAACCGGACCTAAAAATCTGTTTAATTTGTCGAGAACCACACGAAGGATCCGAAAATCGATTGGAAAACTCGAAAACCAAACGAAATGAGACCAAATCACTGAATCAGACCGAACCGGTTTGAATCGAACTAGCCCGACCCATTTCTTTTCTTTTCTTTTCCTTTCTTTTGTTTCTTTTCTTTCTTCTCCTCCTCCTTCTTCTCCAGCGCGCGAAAGCTCTCCCTCCTCTCTTTCCCGTTTGCCGGCCAAATGGCCATCGTTTCAGGCAAGCAAGGACTCTAATCGCAAGAGCTCAACGAGACAACCACTCCGGTGGCCTTGGTTTGAGCGATGAGAGCCTGAAGCGAGAGAGATCGCGAATGACAGGCCGCCTCACCATGCGATGGCGTTTTTCCGATGAAAAGCTCACCGATTCGTCGACTTCAAGTGCTAGAGATGGTCTCGATCGACTCCTCTCCTCCACATGAACATTTCCCCTCCATCAATTTGTGATTTTGCTTGAGTTTTGATGAACCACCATGGACGGCGGCTTGAAGGTGGCTGTGGAGGTCAATTCGGCCAAACGAGCCACTGGCTCAATAAATTGATAGCAGATTTGGATTCCTCACGAAAATTGGAGTCGGGTGGTGGTGACCTTGCAATTTTCTAGGCGGTTTAACTTTTCCGGCCACCGTGCACGGCGGCGACGGCGGTGGACCGACGAGGCTCCGACGAAACTCCGGTGAGGACTCTAAGAGACAGAATAATCTCCTCTTCGCGCGGATCACGAAAATCAAATCCGATTTTTGATCGGTACATTGTAAGGCCTAGTTGCTTGTTTTCGGTATAAATTTCAAAACTTGAATTAATTAATTAATTGAATATAAGATTAATTGAATTAGTACAAATTGGAAATTTATGAACATCCATTATAGAATCGGACTTCTAGGTAGTTGAAGGATAATAAAGATTTTCACCGAAAATAGAAATGCTTAAATTCAAATTAATATGTAAATATCGTTAATTATGATTAATTATATTATAAAAAGGGAATTAATAATTATAGTACATCGGTGGTATAAGAACCAGTCTAGTTAATTATGCTACTCTCATTTTAACATTGCTAATATTATTAATATCATCATTATTATGGAACATTAATTTACTAGCAACACTTTTCTGAAAGATATAAACAAATAAATAAATAAACAAGAGTAACGAATGTATATATAGTCTAATAAATTAAATATCGACTAAAATTATTATTATTATTATTATTATTATTATTATTATTATTATTATTATTATTATTATTATTATTATTAGTAATATTAATATTTTGATTAGTATTATCATAAAATTTTACTTAACAAATAACTAAACCTTTTATTTAAAAGTGATACATTAGAATAGATAAATAAATAAGGAAACCCAATATATGTCTATAAATATATATATATATATTTTAAATTAATAAGTGAATTAAATAACTGATAACCAAAACTAATGAACGAATATGAAATATAATCTTTTGAATTAAAATGCTTACTTAGAATTTTATTGTTTATGTTAAAGGTTTATAAAATTCCGAAATGCAAGGACAAAGGCTCGAAGCATGTGGCTAGAAAAGCAGTCCCTTTAGAGGACAATAAAGAACTGTGAGTAGTGTTAGATAACTAGTATCATCCGCCTGCATTCATGCATTCACGGCTAAATGTTATCATCCCTTATTTTGTTGAATTGCCATATTATGATGCACTATTTGTTCATATTAAAAAATTGTTTGATTACTTGTGCTATGAATATACTGTGCCTTGTTTGTGTGGAATTGGGATGAAATGGGTCACCATGGGTTTGTGAGTACGGTCGGTAAAGTATGGATCCTGATTATGATGAAATTGTGAAATTGGACCGTCGGCCGGGTAAATGGGAGATCAGCGTCCCCGTGTGCACCTGATGATATGATATGGATGATATGGAAAAGAAAAGAGAGAGTGTAAAAAGAATGAGAGGACTGATCATGTGAGGATTAGACCAGTCGGCCAGATATGGGGGATTGGCTCCCTGGGTGCACACGTTTGAGAGGATGGGCCGTGTGGGAGGATGGCTCGTCGGGGGTTTAGGTGACACCACTGACTAATTTCCACGTGATGTGATTATATGAAGGTGATAATAATTGTGATTGCTGTTGTATTGCCATTTGTGTGACAAACTGCATGATCATAAAATTAATCGGTGACCAGATAAAAATATTTTTAGCATCTGTGTGATTGTGTTGGGTGAGAGGGTTATCTAACCCTACTCATTGAGTTTGGCGCTCACCCCTGCCTACCTATTTTTTTTTTTCAGGTAATAGAAGAAAGAAAAATCCTATGGAGTTGAGACATTAATTATAGAAGACTGTTAATGATAGAAATGACGATGTAAATGTAAAGGTAGAGTTCTGCAATTGTATTCCAGTTGGGTTGTAAATAAATAATAAAAGTCCATGTTAAATATATGAACTATATTTTGGATACATATGTGAAATAAGTTAATGGGCCTGAATCCATAATTATGAATAGAATATGAGATTTAAATAAGTTAGGCTTACTACGGGCTTCGGGGGCTTAAGCCCACCCAGGTCCTAGTGCCGGTCCGGCCCATGGAAATGGGTCGTGACATATATATATATATATATATATATATATATATATATATATATGAAAGTTGAAACAACTCTTTATTCAGCATTCCATTTTTCTTTTTTTAGAAAATTTTTATTTTTTCTGTATTTTTTGTGTTTTGATTAGCTAAAATAATTATTTTTTAATTTAATATTTTAATATATAATAATGATAATTGATAATTTTTAAAACCTAATCTAATCCAACTAAAACGTTAAATTGGATTTGATAGCACTCATTTTTATAGTGTTTTTATTTTAATTTTCACTTAGAATTCTAGTATATTTTATCGATCTAAATTAGTTTTTATATAATATTGTTATATTTTTATTAAAAAGCTTCCTTGAAACACAACTCACTTGATTTGGAGGAAAATTGTAGGATTATGCAAGAAAAGAACAAAAATAAAGGCAAAACATATTTAGCACGTTCCCGCCCATGTTGATCAGCACGGTCGTGCCAAGTGCAAGGCAAAATAAGCAAAGATCCAGAGACGTGCACGCCCCAGCCCATGCTGAGCCGCACGCCCGTGCCACAACAGCCATAGACTTCCAGGGGCTTACACGCCTCAGACTGTGCCAAGGCACATGCCCGTGCGCGCGCTGGAGATAGAAGCTTGGCCCGTGCAGCTGAGGCACACCCGTGCTACACATGTTCCAGACTTCCAGGGGCTTGCACGCCCCAGGCCGTGCCAATGTGCACGCCCGTGCGCGCTATACCTTCCTAGACCGTGCTGAACAACACAGCCCATGCTGAGAGCCTTAGACTTCCAGAGCCTGGCATGCCCCAGACCGTGCCAGGCAGCACGCCCGTGCCAAGCAAGAAATCCTAAATTTAAGTCAAAAGTTGCCAACTAATTCCTACTATTTTCATAGCTCACTTTGGACAACTTTCCTCACATGCAAACCAAGATCAACTCTATGCACATGGGTGAGTCATGATTAAAGAAAATGGAGACCTAAAAGAGAGCTTTACAACCTAACAAAAGAAGACTTTGATCATTAAACCATATGGAATCCTATACCAAAGAAGTCTATATAAAGAAGAGGAGAGTTCATCTCAACTCATCCTATCCCATATTCTACATCTCTTCTCCCATCTCTCATAGCTTGTATATAGTTTTGTTTCTCTTTAGAAGTTAGGCTCTCAAGAGTTGTGCAAGTTTTCAAGGAAGCCATCCAAGCAATCCCTCACTAGTTCTTATTTCTAAACTCTTAATCTTGTTTATTTCTTTCATTATTGATTATGGAATATTTATCAAGTATTGTTGAGTTTTATTTAAGTACTATGTGTAACTAAAATCTTATACTAGGGGTTTGATGTAGCTTAATCTCTTTTCCAATTTATGCAATTAGATTTATTTTTCCTTATTCAAGTTATGACTTATTAATGAACTTAATGCTTCTAGGCAGAATTTTCCCCTAGGTTGATTTATTTCAATTATCACTGTCGGAAGAAGGATCTTTGATATGAAAAAGGTTAATAAATCACATGAGAATAACAAGTTGATGCGAAAGCTATATGGTTTGACTCATGGGGGGTTTTCATGAATTAACAACCTTAATTTATGGATTCATAAACAAACTACAAAACCTAATGATTTAATTTATATTTGGTTGCGCTATTGAAAGATAGGTAATTAAATGGAATTAAAATAGCTAGCAATACATCGGAAGAGCTTGTTAGTGAATTAAGAGTTATTTCCCCTACTTGAATAATTAAATTGATTAATGAACTAATGAAATAAATTGGATAGAATTAAGTGAAATCGAAACCCCTAATAGTTTTACTTCCTTGATTTCTTTAATCAATAATTACTTGCTTAACTTCTTATTTTTACTTGTTGAATTTAATTTCTATAAACAATTTCCTCATTTATCGTTTAAATAATAATAAGATAACATAATTTTGGTACTTGGATTACAATCCTCGTGGGAAGGATATCTTACTCATCATATATTACTTGTAGCGATTCGTACACTTGCGAAATAAGCTGTCAAGTTTTTGGCGCCGTTGCCGGGGAATGGCAATACCAATATCAATACTAATTATCTTGTTATTAATTTAGACATTCATTTATTCATTTGCTTTTTTTTTTTTTTTTTTAAAGAAAAAACATCTCAGGTTTTATGCAAAGACGATCAGGGAGAACAGAACCTCTGATCTTTGATCCAGAAATTGAGAAAACCTGTAGAAGAAATAACGCAGCAAGGAGAGCACAAGAAAACAGATCAGAGCAACAATCAAACATGGACGGCATTAATCCTCAACTTCCGAACATACCTCTTGCTGCAAATCCTCAGATCGGACAACAACAAAATGTTCGCACCTTGCGAGACTACACCACGCCCTCTCTTAATGGAGCTACCTCCAGCATCACTAGACCAAGAGTGGAAGCTAATAACTTTGAAATCAAACCAGCAATTATTCAGTTGCTTTCCACTTCTATTCAATATGGGGGACTCCCTAGTGAAGATCCCAATGCTCACATCACTAATTTCCTAGAAATTTATGATACTTTTAAACAAAATGGTGTTTCTGACGATGCCATTAGATTAAGACTATTTCCTTTTACTCTAAGGGATAAAGCACGATCATGGTTACAATCTTACCCAGCTGGGAGTTTTACAACTTGGGAAGAATTAGCCCAGAAATTTTTGGCTAAATTCTTTCCATCTTCTAAAACCACCAAATTGAGAAATGAGATCATGACCTTCGTTCATCATGATCAAGAAAGCTTATATGAAGCTTGGGAAAGATTTAAAGATTTGCTGAGAAAATGTCCTCACCATAGTTTGCCCAAATGGTTACAAGTCCAAACTTTTTATAATTCATTATCACCTAATATTAAGATTACACTTGATGCAGCTGCAGGAGGATCTTTCGAAAGAAAAGAGATTGATGAAGCATACGATTTAATAGAAGAAATGGCAAGCAATAGCCATTATCAAAGTAGTTCTGAAAGAAGAAAAACTGCTGGGATCTATGAAATTGATGCCATCACTGCACGAAATGCAAAGGTTGACAACATGGTAAGAAAGTTAGACCTACTAACCACTAAATCTGTGAACTCCATCATGCAAACCTGTGACAGATGTAACGAACCACATGGAATTGGAGAATGCATATTAGATTCTACAAATCCACAAACTTTGGAGCAAGTGAACTACGTGATGAACCAACAGAGGAGGAATTATCCATATTCGAATCATTACGATAACAGGTTGAGAAATCATCTGAATCTTTCATATGGTAATCCTAACAACACTTTAAATGCACCACCAGGTTTCTTGCCTCCTGAGAAAAAGTCTCATGATGATCTCCTTACTACCCTTTCAAAATCGCACATGGATTTCATGAATGAAACAAGAGAACACAACAAAATCCAACAAGCTGTGATAAGAAATCTAGAGATTCAAATGGGACAGTTTGCAAACATGATGGCAGCTAGACCTCAAGGTACGTTACCTAGTAACACTGAAAAAAATCCTAAGGAGCAGGTACAAGCCATAACCTTGAGGAGTGGTAAAGAATTGGAGGACAAGCCTAAAAAGGAGAAGGAGAAAGAAGAAGAGAGAAAGGCACCTATCATTGATCTGGTGGAAGGGGAAGAAGTGAAACCTTATGTTCCACCCGTTCCATTTCCACAAAGGTTGAAAAAGACGCAGGATGACCAAAGCTTCATGAAATTTTTGGACATCTTCAAAAAGCTTCAAATAAACATCCCTTTTGCTGAAGCTCTTGCTCAAATGCCCAGCTATGCAAAGTTCTTAAAAGAAATCTTAAGCAAGAAAAGAAAGATTGATGACCAAGGAATGGTGAAACTGACCGAAGAATGCAGTGCGATCATTCAAAATAAATTGCCACCAAAGCTCAAAGATCCAGGAAGTTTTTCTATCCCTTGTAATATTGGCAATTTAAATTTTGAAAAGGCTTTAGCCGACTTAGGAGCTAGCATAAATCTAATGTCTTATGAAGTTTGCAAAATGCTAGGTATGGGGGAGCTCAAGCCAATAAGGATGTCCCTACAATTGGCCGACCGATCAATCAAATACCCCAAGGGAATTGTAGAGGACGTACTAGTCAAGGTAGGAAAATTCATTTTTCCAGTTGATTTTGTCATTCTTGACATTGATGAAGGTAGAGAAGGATCATTGATCCTTGGAAGACCTTTTCTTGCAACTGCAAGAGCTCTAATTGATGTAAACGATGGGAAACTGACATTGAGAGTTGGCCAAGAAGAGGTTGTTTTCGATGTGTTAAAATCTTGTAAACTTCCTATGGACTACGATGTTTGCTTTAGAATAGATGTAATTGATAAATGTGTAGAGAATGCTTTACATAGCGTAGATGATAATGAAAATAAAACAGAAGAAAAAGAAAAAAAAGGTACACCACCCAAACAAGAACTGAAGCAGCTTCCTCCTCATTTGAAGCATGCATTTCTAGATGAGAACAACTCTTTTCCTGTTATTATTTCCTCTCACTTAACACTTGATCAAGAGGAAGGGTTGTTGCAGGTTCTTCGAAAGCACAAGAAAGCAATAGGGTGGTCAATTTCTGATTTACAAGGAATAAGCCCGAGTGTATGCATGCACAAAATCCTGATGGAAGAAGACTACAAGCCTTCAATCGAGCATCAAAGATGATTGAATCCAAACATGAAGGAGGTAGTGAAGGCTGAAATCATAAAACTTCTGGATGCTGGCATTATCTATCCAATCTTCGATAGTAGTTGGGTAAGTCATGTTCAAGTTGTGCCAAAAAAGGGAGGTATGACTCTTATCTCAAATGAAAACAATGAATTAATTCCCACTAGAACAGTCACGGGTTGGCGTGTGTGTATAGATTACAGAACATTGAACAAGGCAACACGCAAAGACCACTTTCCCCTACCCTTTATTGATCAAATGCTTAAAAGACTTGCAGGTTATCCTTTTTATTGTTTCTTGGATGGATATTCAGGATACTTTCAAATACCTATTGCTCTTGAAGATTAAGAGAAAACTACTTTCACTTGCCCTTATGGCACTTTTGCCTATAGGAGAATGCCTTTTGGACTATGCAATGCTCCTGCAACCTTCCAAAGATGCATGATGTCCATATTTTCTGATATGGTTGAGAAATCTATTGAGATATTTATGGATGATTTTTCTGTTTTTGGGTCTTCTTTCGATGCATGTCTTCATAATTTATCTTTAGTAATGCAACGATGTGAAGACACTAACCTTGTTTTAAATTGGGAAAAATGTCACTTTATGGTTAGTGAAGGTATCGTCTTAGGGCATAAGATCTCCCAAGCAGGAATTGAAGTAGACAAAGCCAAAATCTAGGTAATTGAAAAACTTCCTCCTCCTAACTCAGTGAAAGGAATAAGGAGTTTTCTAGGTCATACAGGTTTCTACAGAAGGTTTATCAAGGACTTCTCGAAAATCACAAAAACTCTTTGTAATTTATTGGTTAAATATGTTCCTTTTAATTTTGACAAAGAGTGTTTAGATGCTTTTAACAGGTTAAAGAGGGAATTGATCTCAGAACCTATCATCACTACACCAGATTGGACTCTCCCGTTTGAACTAATGTGTGATGCTAGTGATCATGCTGTCGGAGCCGTTCTTGGGCAAAGGAAGGAAAAGAAGTTGCATGTTATCTATTATGCTAGTCGCACATTGAATGATGCGCAATTGAATTATGCAACTACTGAAAAAGAATTGTTAGCTATTGTTTTTGCTTTTGACAAATTCAGAGCTTACTTAATTGGAGCCAAAATAATAGTTTACACAGATCACTCAGCTATCAAATATTTTCTAGAAAAGAAGGATGCTAAACCAAGACTAATTCATTGGGTTCTCTTATTGCAGGAATTTGATCTGGAAATTCGCGACAAAAAGGGAACCGAGAATCTAGTAGCTGATCACCTTTCCAGGTTAGAATTGGGGGAAGAAGATTCAACAAAGCCACAAATCAATGAAAGCTTTCCCCATGAGCAACTTTTGCTAATGGCACTTACTCAAACCCCCTGGTATGCTGATATAGTTAACTATCTTGTTTGCAAAATCACTCCTCCCAATTTTTCTTATCAACAAAAGAAAAAATTCTTCCATGATATCAAATACTACTACTGGGAGGAGCCCTTTTTGTTCAAATATTGTTGTGATCAGCTATTCCGGCGGTGTATACCGGAAAGTGAAATGGAAAGTGTCCTTAAATTCTGTCATTCAATGGAATGTGGAGGGCATTTTGGAGCCAACAAGACAGCAGCGCGTGTGTTGGAAAGCGGTTTATATTGGCCTAATCTATTTAAAGACGCTTTTAACTATGTTCGTCTTTGTGATCGTTGTCAGAGATTAGGTAACATTTCAAAGAGACATGAGATGCCCTTGAATAGCATTCTTGAAGTCGAAATCTTCGATGTTTGGGGTCTGGACTTCATGGGACCTTTTCCATCATAATACTCAAACCAATACATCCTAGTAGCAGTCGATTACGTATCAAAATGGGCAGAAGCTGTTGCCTTACCCAATAACGATGCCAAAAGTGTGATGAGCTTCATCAAGAAATATATCTTCACACGACATGGAACTCCGAGAGCAATAATCACAGACGGAGGTAAGCACTTCTGTAACAAGTACCTTGACTCCCTACTTTCCAAATATGGTGTTACTCACCGTGTAGGTACCCCATATCATCCTCAAACGAGTGGGCAAGTAGAAGTCACGAACCGGGAACTTAAAAGGATTTTGGAGACAACAGTTGGCCAATCAAGGAAGGACTGGTCCAAGAAGCTCGATGATGCTCTTTGGGCCTACAGAACTGCATTCAAAACACCAATTGGCATGTCACCATATCGAATGGTATACGGTAAGGCTTGTCACTCCCTGTGAACCCTCCCCCGAAGGCAAAATTATGCTAGAACGAGGTATGCTCACATGTGTGTTTTATGAAGTCGCCACCTAGTTTATTTTTATAAGGGAAAACTAAGAAAGAACCCTAAATGACTCCAATTTTAATTAACCTAAGTCTAGGTTAATTATCCCAAAGTATAAGGCACAATCTACGAACCCGAGGTGGATCCCGAGACTATGTCATGCTGATTAACTAACTTAAGTGTAAATGCTTTGCAAGATAATTGATGCAATTGGACCAGTAAAGTGTTTTGATGATTTCGACTTGCCGCTCGAGGTTAAATCCCGAACGTGCCTACGTACTCTCATTCGAATGAGAGATCAAAGCCGACGTAGTTCGATAAAGCCTATTCAAAGGCATTTTGAAGGGGTATGCTTCATGCATGAGTGTGTGTATGCTTCGTGCATTTTTTAGGCATTTTTGCCAAAGATTGATTGATTTTTGTTTTGGGGCATTTGTTGCCAAAAGGTGTTTGATTGGGCAATTTATTGCCAAAAAATTGATGTTTGGGCTATTTGTCGCCAAAATGGTTGATTACGACATTTGTGCCAAAAGTTGACATTTGATTAGGCAATTTGTTGCTAAAGATTGGTTAGGCGATTCGTCGCCAAAATGATTAAGGGCATTTGTGCCAAAGGGGTTTTATTGGGCGATCTGTCACCAAAATGATTAAGGCATTCGTGCCAAAAGATGATATGTAATTTAGGCAATTTATTGCCAAGGAAAAGGTGATATTTGGGCAATTTGTCGCCAAAAAATGGTTATTTGAATTATAGGCAATTTGTTGCCAAATGTGATTGATTAAACTGTAGGCAATTTGTTGCCAAAAAACGTGATTGATTAAGGCTTTTAGCCACAATTATTGATTAATTGAACTTTTAGCCGAACTGCTCGAAATGAAGGCAATTACACCGTAGTTATTAATTAACTAGGCACTTTAGCCAATATGTTCGGAGTTAAGCATTAATACCACGATTATTGATTAACCGGGCATTTTAGCCTAAACTTATTTACTTAAGGCAGTTTGCCGCCAAAATGACAAATGGCGTGAATGCAGTTATTTAATTACTTAATTAGAATTTAGAGTAGAAGAGAATATGTACAAAATGCTGAAATTAAATGGGCAGGGTTTCGTTATTACCTGAGTTAATCGGCGGCCGGTTCTTAGCTTCAGTTTGAAAATTCCACATTAAGCTCCTCGTTTGGGGAATATTAATTAAAAATTAATTCAATTAAGTGACCAAATATCACAACAGCAGAGTAATAAAAGCCTACACTAAATGCAGAAAAGCAGTAAAAGAACCGCAAGGAGCGTAGGAGAGAAGAGAGCGTCCGTCAACACAGACTGAGTGAGTAAAAATGTCGATTCGGGGCTGTATTTATGGGAAAAAACAGGCTGGAGGGCAGCTGTTGTCACCGCGGACGGCCGGCGCCGCCGCCGTGGACGGCGGCCGCTGCCACCCTATCCTGTCCACTCGCTAGTTTTTCGTTCCAAAGGCTTTTTCGGGCGTTCCGTGCCTCCAAAAAATATTCCGGGACCAGTTCTGCGATCCTCATAATTTTCCGGACATTTCAAGTATCATATTGGCATACTTTCGGTGAACTTTCAGAATGGCCTCCGGTCCGGCCGGACTGTTTGCAGTACGGAAAAACAGGCTTTTTGAGCCTCAAAATTTGAGTATTCACAGTTGCCCCCCACCGGCAACCGTAAAAATGATTTATGGGAGTCGGTGGTTGTCTGAAAAACAAATTTTGAAGGCGAAAATCGGACGCGTCCAGAAGACCCGCCTTTTGGCTATTTACCTTATAAATAGCTAAAGTTTCACTTTTACATTCATTATTAACTTTCAAATTCAAAGATTTCTCTCAAATCCTCTCAACTTCCTCATCATTTTCCTCAATGACTTCTTCGAGTCACAGCAGCGACGAGGATTTTCTGGAGTCTTTGGGAATTTCCCTAGACACTGATCTTACAGCGGACGCAGACACCCACGCTTCCGTGACTGGTATCTATGCCCAGGTAAGTTTACTCTTTCTCCTTTATTATTATTATTTCTGCATTTTACTGTCTTATTAGCATGCATGCTAGGGTAGAACTAAGATATTATCCTTAGTAAGAAGGAATAACTCTTAGATTGCTTTACCTTTTAGGACCCCTATATTAGATTGGATGTGGGTGAGACCTCCGTGAACGAAATTCCGGTCGAGATATTCGACCACAACAACCCAGTTGGAGCGATTATTAGCCCGTCCCATCTGGACTACCTGAGGCATTTTGACGTGGGTCGAAGCAGCCACAAAGAATTACTGGGTGCTTTGGCCGAGAGATGGTGGGACACCACCAATACCTTCCACTTTTCTTGGGGCGAGTTGACGATGACCCCCACAGACTTTTCTGTGATCTCTGGGATCCCCTTTGGCACTCAGGCGATCGAGTTATATGATGACTGGAGGACAAAGATCTCCCCGAACCGGATGGTGGAGCTGATCGGGATAGACCTGCCTCGGATTGTCGGGCCAAGTTCTTCCACACCAGTTTTGAGCGTTTCCAGACGTTGGCTATCCCTCCAAGCCCCTGATATATATGCTAGATTCATACAGGGAGACCTGACGGCTACCCAGGTGGCCAGATTCACATTGCTGCTACTTTTTGCTTCGACCTTCTGGTCCAACAGGAAGGAAAAATTCAACCCTTCCATTTTGAAAAGCTTGGAAGATCTAGCCCACCTTCAGGAGTATGACTGGGCGAGGGCTATTTTGAGCCGCATGTATGATGACATGTGCGATCTGAGTCGGCATCACTGTAAAGTCAGTGGGACTTACTACTTTTGGGAGGTAACGTAAAGAACATTCCCCTTTTTTTGTCTTTTTGTTTGTCATTCTTGATTTTTCCTCATTGATTTTTTTTTTTTTTTTTTTTTTGCAGACTTGGGCATTCGAGTACTTCCCATATACCCGCCCGGAGCTCATTCGTGCTGATCTTGGGCTGGGACTGGTGCCTTTGGCTTGGAGATGGTACCGATCAAACCTTCATACCATTCCGTGCAAAAAATCGCTGAGGGATCTAAGGACCTTTTTTGACACTTGCACTCTGGAGCAGGTAAGTGCTTAGCAATTCTTAAGTTAAATAAAAAGGATTTATTTAACACATTTGCATCTTTTATAGGTTGAGGTGGGGGCGATGACTGCCCGTCTACAGAGTTGGATTCAGGCCGATCCCCACTTCTAGCGATCGGATGCCTTGTCTCGGCGGAGAGTTGTCCTGTCGTACCCCGTCTTGAGACGATATTACTTAGGCGAGAGAGTAGACCTTCAGATAAGAGACTGTTGTTCTGTCCCTTATCCCCCTCCCGAGGACATGCGAGCGGGCAAGCAGATGACGCTCACCGATGCTCATACTGAGGGTGTTCCACATGTGGAGTTCATCCTGGGGGGAGATTATGACGAGTTCTGCAGAGTCTTTTTGATGCAGCCCATTGGATCTCAGCTTGATAGTATTCAGAGATCGGCACCTTCCCAACCCTTTGACACCAATTCTTCTCGGGCTTCGGGTCCCTCGACTAGGACTCCAAGGAGGAGGCCTACGACCGATCCTTCTTCTTCCACTCCGGTTGAGGGTCCATCTCGGGCTGGGCCTAGCCACTCGACAGGTCCTTCCAGGGCTCCCCGTGCCGTCACAGATGCTACTGGGCCTCTTCACCCAGATCTAGCCAACTTACATCTTCCGTACAGCATCTCTTATCATACTCCGGACGGTACTTTAGCTTTTCGAGAGGTTTCCCTGGCTAATGTGAATCATTGGAATCTCCCTTCCGACCCCATTAATGAGGTAATGGCTGATAAATCTTTCACAAAAAGGATTCGTAAAAGATTTAATATTGACTTGTGTTTCCTGCATGATTTCCAGGTTCCTGACGGCTTGGTTAGTCAGATGATGGAGTTGATTCTCGGGATGGAGCAGGAGCTTTCTTCGGCCTGGACTCTGAGGGCCTTTGATGATCAGAGGAGGAGGAGACCCCGTCGCTGATGCTGTTGTGGCCAGATTTTTTTTTCTGTTGTTGTTCGTATTTTTTCCTTGCCTGTATTTCTGTACTGTACTTTGACTGTACCTGCACTTGGTTAGTACTGAAAATTTTATATGTATGCATGATTATCCATTTTGATTTGTAAGAAAAATGAGATTTTTTTTTTTCAATTTCAATCTTCAATTTTTTCCAATCTCTAATCTTTTTCTGATTCTTTTTTTTTTAATTATTTTGTGAAAAACTCTTTTATTATCATTTCTTCCAGAAATTATTTCCTGTACTTTAACCAGAAAAAATGCTCGAGAAACCACAGAGGAATCCTAAAATAAAAAAAAATAAAAAGCAGGATGGGCAGCAGCCAAAGCCATAGACTTCCAGGGGCTTGCACGCTTCAGACCGTGCCAAGGCACACGCCCGTGTGCGCGCTGGAGATAGAAGCTTGGCCCGTGCAGCTGAGGCACGCCCGTGCTACACATGTTCCAGACTTCCAGGGGCTTGCACGTCCCAGGCCGTGCCAATGTGCACGCCTGTGCGCGCTATACCTTCCCAGACCGTGCTGAACAACACGGCCCATGCTGAGAGCCTTAGACTTCCAGAGCCTGGCACGCCTCAGACCGTGCCAGGCAGCATGTCCGTGCCAAGCAAGAAATCCTGAATTTAAGTCAAAAGTTGCCAACTAATTCCTACTATTTTCATAGCTCACTTTGGACAACTTTCCTCACATGCAAACCAAGATCAACTCTATGCACATGGGTGAGTCATGATTAAAGAAAATGGAGACCTAAAAGAGAGCTTTACAACCTAACAAAAGAAGACTTTGATCATTAAACCATATGGAATCCTATACCAAAGAAGTCTATATAAAGAAGAGGAGAGTTCATCTCAACTCATCCTATCCCATATTCTACATCTCTTCTCCCATCTCTCATAGCTTGTATATAGTTTTGTTTCTCTTTAGAAGTTAGGCTCTCAAGAGTTGTGCAAGTTTTCAAGGAAGCCATCCAAGCAATCCCTCACTAGTTCTTATTTCTAAACTCTTAATCTTGTTTATTTCTTTCATTATTGATTATGGAATATTTATCAAGTATTGTTGAGTTTTATTTAAGTACTATGTGTAACTAAAATCTTATACTAGGGGTTTGATGTAGCTTAATCTCTTTTCCAATTTATGCAATTAGATTTATTTTTCCTTATTCAAGTTATGATTTATTAATGAACTTAATGCTTCTAAGCAGAATTTTTCCCTAGGTTGATTTATTTCAATTATCACTATCGGAAGAAGGATCTTTGATATGAAAAAGGTTAATAAATCACATGAGAATAACAACTTGATGCGGAAGCTATATGGTTTGACTCATGGGGGTTTTCATGAATTAACAACCTTAATTTATGGATTCATAAACAAATTACAAAACCTAATGATTTAATTTATATTTGGTTGCACTATTGGAAGATAGGTAATTAAATGGAATTAAATAGCTAGCAATACATCGGAAGAGCTTGTTAGGGAATTAAGAGTTGTTTTCCCTACTTGAATAATTAAATTGATTAATGAACTAATGAAATAAATTTGATAGAGTTAAGTGAAATCGAAACCCCTAGTAGTTTTACTTCCTTGATTTCTTTAATCAATAATTACTTGCTTAACTTCTTATTTTTACTTGTTGAATTTAATTTCTATAAACAATTTCCTCATTTATCGTTTAAATAATAATAAGATAACATAATTTTGGTACTTAGATTACAATTCTCGTGGGAACGATATCTTACTTATCATGTATTACTTGTAGCGATCCGTACATTTGCGAAATAAGCTGTCAGGATTGTATTTTCAGGATAAAGGAAACTAACGAGTTATATTAATGAAACGGAAGTTGTTTTATAGGAGGCGAAATGAGTAAATGGTTCCACGAGCGTATCAGATACAAGATTCCACTTTTATTCTAGATTTACATTTTGTCGTGTGCTTGTATGGTTGTAGGACTAATTACAGATGACTTTCGTATTTCTTACTTACTGTTTGACTTTTTCTTTGTTGCATGTCTATTATTAATTATTAATATTTGATAGTTAAATAATAAAAATTATTTGCATTTTTTTTATGAATTTATCTCTAACTTAAACTCTAATATAGTTAGAGTGTTTAAATATGACTCTAACACATTCTATTAATTAAATCTCTAATACATTCTATTAATTAAATCCTAATCAATACTCTCACATCAAATTTAATTTAAAATATTGTGGAACAAATCAATTTAATTTGAATTTTTATTAAAACATTAACAAAAACATATTATTAAAATATTTAATAGTTTAATTGATGTTTTTGTTTATTTATTTATTGTATATTAACTATATTAATGATATTAAATCTTAAACATTATGTAAGCAGTAAAGAATTATTAATTAAAGTAACGAGACAATACATAAATAAAAATATTTTTATAATTAAAATTTATATAAAAACATTGAATAAAAAAAATTCAAGAATTCTTCTTTTATTGTATATCCTTTTTAAAAATTTAAAAAATCAATTATATGTTTTGAAATTTTAAATACATTTAATTATAAAATATTTGATAATAATAATTATTCAACCAAAAATATAAATAAAAATAAAATTCTAGATGTTGACTCCTTTCACTACAAAAAAAAACGCCATTTTGCGACCGACAAATCGGTCGCAAAATGGCAAAAATCGGTCGCTAATTTACTGTAGCAACCGATTTGCGACCGATAAGTGTCGGTCGCAAAATCACTGGTCGCAAACCAAGTTTGCGACCGATTGTGTCGTCGGTCGCAAATTAGAGACCGATAAAATCGGTCGCAAACGTGAATAAGCGGTCGCAATTTTTGATCGCGGTTTAATTGGAAAATCAGTCGCAAATTTGGTCGCAGAAAGTCGGTCGCAATGTTTTGAAATCGGTCGCAAATTGGTCGCAAATTGTAAATTCAAAATGTTTACTTTTGGTAGCAAATCGGTCGCAAATCGGTCGCAAAAATGAAAAAAAAAAATAAAAAAAAATTAAATATTGTTTTGAAACCAAAATTTTTCTGCACCTGTGAAAATTGACATAAATGCATATATATCACACACGCAATTCAAGAACAGTATAAAAATGTAATTTTTATTGTTCTGAACAAATTAAAATATGAAAATACAAATGAAAAACTAAAAAGGTCCAAAATCAAATCTATATATGCTGCTGCTCATCTGCAAGATCCGATGTCGGATCGCCGGGAGGAGTACCTGCAGGATGTGATGTAGCGCCAGGAGGGGTGACCAAGGTATCGTCTGCAGCACCGGGATCAGGATAGCCGTAATGGCCTCGTCCCATATGAAATGTTTCTGCAAAAAAAATGAAATATAGCGTTTAAACATTGTCGATTTGTATCTTGAATTGTAAACATTGAATGATGATATAACTTAAACCAAAGAATACCTGGAACTCCTCCCAATAAAAGTCTCTCGCCTCTTGTGGTACGGCATCCCATATGTATCCTTCTTTATGCAGCTGTAGCTTGATTATCTTCAAAATTTGCCTCGCTGCTCGAGAAGATGGATATATGCTAAAAAAAAAAAAAACAGAAGTAAAATATAATTACACGAAAGCATCACAGTTATGAATAAGTACAAAATATATATACAAAATATGCCTGCAGAAAATTTGAATAAGTACTTACTGTCCCGCTACCAAACTGAGGGTGATACGTGGATCTGATGAAACTGCAAAAGAAATACAAAGATTATAAATTTCTAGATAATTAATATATAATTAAAATGACAGTTATGACATTTATGATTACCTTGCACAGTAGGTGACTGTGCAGCTGGTGGAGTCTGTACTGGTCCAGAAACGGGAGTAGAAGAGGAAGGAGCAGAAGAGGATGGAGCAGAAGAGGAAGGAGCAGAAGGCTGTGATGGCGGCAGTACTGGACGCTGAGCAGAGGATGAAGCCCCAGACGTACCTGAAGAAGGATGTGATGGCGGCAGTACTGGATGCTGAGCAGAGGATGAAGCCCCAGACGTACCTGAAGAAGGATGTGATGGTGGCAGTACTGGTCGCTGAGCAGATGACGAAGCCCCAGACGTACCTGACGAAGGACGAGGGATCGACCCTCCTCGTCCACGGGCACTGCGTCCAGGGCCACGACCCCCACGCGAACCACTACCAGATGCGTCAGAATCAAACGCTCTGCCTCTAGCCATCTGTACTGCAGATATCAGAACCTAGATAAAATGAATTTATACAATTATATGAATTGTAGAACATGTGGTAAATACGAGTAAACAAAGTGAATACCATTAAAATTCTTCATTAATAATATTAATTACATATACATTTATCAATTTGTAACAGTAAAATTGCTCTAAGTTTTAAGTGTCTTCAATTTCATCTGCTTCCTCCTCCTCTTCATCAGCTTCCTCTTCTTCATATTCGTAATAATTTTCAGATGGAGTGGCCTGACCCACTGGCAACTCGCGCTTCACCATGATGTATCCATTCGTAATAATTTTCCACGAACCCATTTTTGCACAAATGAAGTTTCACTGTATCAATGTCTAAGAAGGCTCGATTTCGACACTTCTTGTGATTACATGGACACCTCAACTTATTCCCATCCATAAAACTGGGATTACCAACTGCAAACTGTATAAACGCCTCCAATCCGTTCAGGAACTCTTGTCTTAATATCCCATTGACCTCGAACCTCCAGTACATCCAATCGCGATTATTTCGCATTTTCTTTACCTAATTAACAATGTGTTTATCAAGGGTAAATTATATGTAATTGCATTAGTCTGATCTAGCCTTAAAACATGCTACTAATGTAATGTTCAATTTACACTTATAACTAACTAAGGTTATTTCTATAATAAGGGGAACTATATATAAATGTAAAAAAACTAAGTTCATTTATTCAATACAAAGGTTATATACCTACTATAATAAAGGTAAGTGTACTATTCTACATATTGAATTTATTGAAAAAAATTTGGCAGCATTTCGACACAATACAATCAAATCTCAAATACAAAGACACTTCAATAAACACTTCTATAACATATCAACATTCTCCAAAGGCAAAATGGCCACTACTAGGCCTCCAATCCAAACTCAACATTCATTTAATAAAAACATATTTAAGAATAATAACGACAATAATATCTATAATAAAGAAAAAAATATTAATTTGGTTTGGATAAATTTTAAACTGTATCAAACCTAACCTAACTTCACCAAGAATAACCCTACATCTAGTAACTTAGGTATGACAAAATAAAATGTATACCATAGTAGTGAAAGTTTAGTTATAGCTTAAATGCGAAATTCGGTCATCGAAACAATGAAAATAGAAAATTTTATTAAAATAAAGGTATCTTTTACTACATGAGAAAAAATTCAAATTGTTATTAGTTTGGTTTATACTACTTTTAGTTGGTTAATTACAATGGAAAACCTGAATTAATGGCATAGAGCCAATCATAGTAAGTGGGGTTGACAAAGAAACCAAGTTGTTGGGAAACAATGGTTATTTTCCAATTGGGCTTCCATTTCTAAAAGGGTTGCAGAATTTATCATCAAACTTTGTGCATTGTTAGTGGCTTTTAAAAAATATTGGAATCCTTTTTATAATAATAAAAGAAGGGTGAAGAAGCTCTGAAAATGGTTGGTTGACACAACCATATCTATATATATATAATATAAAAAGACTTTGGAATGTGCATATTTTGTTAATAAAATTTACTAGTTCAAGTTTGAGGCATCTGATGCATTTTTTTTCCCTTTTTATTCTCTTAATTCACATTGGGTATAAGGAGAATGTTTGTGTGCATATATATATATATATATATATCAAAAATTATTAGCTATCAAAAAAAAAAAAAAAAAGTTTTCAATGCTTATAATCAAACATTCTTTAGATGATCTTGTAATTTACGGAGCCTCAATTAATATCCCAGTAGAAAGATGGTGGCTTTGCGATAATAAACTAAATAAAATATTGGTGGTGGTGGTAGTTATAAACTTGTAAACACGTTTTTCCCTTATTTATTTATTGTATGGAGGTTGATTTGGAACTGATCAGGGAAGAAAAATCAGAAAACAAGTTGATGAATTTTTGGATTAATCTGGCTGCCTGCTTATAATTTAGGACCTTCAAAAATAGCAAATAAGTCAAGATTCTAAATTTCCAACTAAAATTTGAAAAATTCAAGATTTCCCAACAAATCTTTCCTAATTTTCCTTCTTCTCAATTTCCATATTGTTTAGGTTTCAGCTTCCAAACTGTGCACACCTGATAATTGAGGAACTGTAAAATATTAATCATATTGGTTTTACATGATGAAACCTCTACATGTTCTATATATTTATCTATTTTTAAAGATAGTGGCTGAAGATTCATACAGAAAGATATTTTGGAGCAGAAAAATTGGCACTGACCTGATAATTTGCAGAATTCAATTTAGATGGAGCATAAGAATTCTTGCAATCTAATTACTATAGCTAAAAGTCTGAATTTTTTGCTAGATTATTAAAATAGTTTTATCTGTTAAGTTTCTTCTTTCCTAAATTGATCTATTGAACTCATTTAATTAATTGAATATTATCAAGTTTGAAAATCAAACCCATAAAATAATCAGCTCTTAATAATTCATAAATAAATAAAAGGAAACCAAAAGCTCACATTATCAATTTCATTTACAGTAAAACAAAAAAAACTAAACTAGTATAACTATATTAATAATAATAATAATAATAACAACAACACTAACAACAACATTAACAATATTAATAATAATAACAATAATAATAAATTGAAAAATACACAAAAATCGCAAAAAAAAAAAAAAAAAAACATTTCGAAAAAAATAAAATGCAAACCGGCTTACCTCAAATGGTGTCCAGACGATGGCGAACGGCGTAGAGGAGTGACCGGAGCGTCGGTGGCGGCGTCACAGGGGCTGGAGCGTTCTCAGGAGGGGCTGGAGCGGCGCTGCGGACGGAGGAGAGGAGAGGAGAAGGAGAAGAGAGAAAGAAGAAGAAAAGAAAAGAAGAGGGCGCGTTTAAAGCCCTAAAATTTGCGACCGACATATCGGTCGTAAACGTAATTTAAATCGGTCGCAATTTTTTAATTGTTCGACGTCGTTTTACTACGCGAGCATTTTGCGACCGATTGGCGACTGAAATAGTCGGTCGCAAACAATCGGTCGCACTTTTATCTCATTTCGGTCCCAGAATTTATCCATTTTTTTACGCGGACATTTTTTGCGACAGAAACACAGTTAGTCGCAAAGCGGTCGCCAAATCGGTCGCAAAGGAGTAGTAATTCAGTCGCAAACAGAGAGGCAAACTCGCGCGAATTTTCCGCGCTAAATTTTGCGACTGATTGGCAAACAGTCGCAAATCGGTCGCAATATTGCGACCGATTTTGGTCGGTCGCAATTTGGCGTTTTTTTTGTAGTGTTTCATCTTTCTACTTTTTTAAAAAAAAATTTAGTATTTTATTTTATTTTTCTATAATTTTAATTGGATCTTGAATATATTTTTAAAATTTTTTTACAATTGTTTTAACTATATAAATTATTATAAGTTCGAAAATTTTAAATTATTTTATTTTATTTTATTTCATTAATATTTTTATGTTAATTTAAGTACCGCAAGCGAAACACGAATCAACGACCAGTGAAACCAAGTTGTCAACGTTCAAGAAAAGCAAACAAAAGCTATAGGATAAATAGAAAAAAAAAAATCAAAAAAAGATTGCCTTATTAAGCAAGGAAGAATCGTAGGTCAATTAGTCAAAGATAGTAGCTTAATATACATCACGGAATTTACTATTTAGATATGAAGATTTTTTCTTCTAGAAGAAAAAAAAGTTGCATACGAAGTTAAAGAACTCCACAATGCTTCAACAAGTATTTCATTTAAACAATAACTTTCAGTGGTGAAAATTGTGAGTTTTGGGCAATTAAAAATGGAAGCCTTTCTCATGTCCAATGATGAGTTGCATGTGGTTGAATAAGGCTATTTATGAAGAACCACAACTACAACAAAAGAATGCAAAGAAAATGATATAAGGGTACTCATCTTCATCTACGTATCATTATTAGAAGAGATTGTTCTGATTTTGTTAATTGATCTTTTTTTTCCAACAAAAGAACCACAACTACAACAACCTTTTTTTTCCAAAATCTAGCTAATTTATATAAAAAACTTGATCTTCTCTCTTCTGGGCTGTTAATTGTTCTGATTTTGTGTTGTTTGTTAAAAGACGATGGCGACGACATAAACTGGTTGGAGTGCATTTTCAACCTTTTTTTTAAGAAGAAGACGAAGACGACGACATAAACTGGTTAGAGTGCATTTTCAACCTTTTTTTTCCAAAATCTAGCTAATTTTTACGTAAAAAAAAAAAAAAAAAAAAAAAAAAAAAAAAAAAAAAAAAACTTGATCTTCTCTCTTCTAGGCTATTAATTGTTCTGGTTTTGTATTGTTTGTTAAAGGAAAAGAAGAGTCAACGATAGCAGAGGCTTACGCGGTGAATGACGGTGATCGTTCTCTGCTAGCACAGACAAAATGTTTTGGGCTCAGTTTGGAGTATTTTAGTTAAAGAAGATAAAAGTTTTGTGACAAAAGCTGTTGATCGAGAATTGACAGAGAGAGAGGAAAAAAGTTTTTGGATTGTGAATTAGTTAGGGATTTGGGGAAGTTAGTGTTTAAGTTGTAGGTAACTAAGGTTAAAACGGTAATTTAATCATCTTTGCCATGTTGGATTGCTTACATGGATTAATTGTCATGTCATGTAAGTAGACACGTAGACAAATATGGATCTCACTTCATCCCATTAAACAATCCGGCTATCCACTTTATTAAGAGACACCAAATTAAAAAAAAATTGGAAGTCCAAATACTCAATTATCACTATTGTCCATTCAGACACCAAAATAGAAAAAAATGCAAGTTCAAACACCAAAAATAACATTATTCCATTTACAAATTAATAAAATAATTTTTATTTTTATTTATTAAGTATGTTCTAACAACTATAGTAAGTTTAATTTAATTCTAAATAAGAAATTATTAAAGATTTTAATTTTATTGGTTGAAAAATAAAACTAATTTAATTATTAAGGATATAAATTTTCTATTTAAATATAAATTTTATTGGATAAAATAATAAATTATATTATATATTATATAAGATATATATGGTAAGAATATCAAGCTTTAAGAATTTTAATTTTATTGGTTGAAAAAATAAAGATAATTTACTTTTGAATAAATAAATTCATTAGTTAGAAAAAATAAGGAATAAAGATTATTTACTTTTGTGAATATAATTTGTATTAGTTAATTGAAATTTGTATTCTCTTGACAATTAATACATACAAAATGTTAGTTAATATTAAATAATTTTTAAAGTAATACAAAATGTAATAAACTAATCAAATATATAAGATTCCTAATAATAATAAAATAATTAAATAAACTATATATACATATATATATATATATATATATTATTAATACTAAATCAAATATATATTAAAAATCATAATCAAAAAATTCTATCCAATCTTAATTTGGAATGAAAATCCTACTATAGATATTTTGATTGAATCCAAAATTAAATCAATTATACTTATAATTTTATTGCAAAAGGATTTAATTATTTTATATTAAAAATCTAAAAATAATATTTATAAATTATAAATTGAAATTCTTTTCTTTTCCTCATATTTTCTTTTTATTTGCGTTATTAATATTGTTAATTACTTTTTGTCTTATCATTCTCTTGAAAATATTAATTATGTTATCCATAATCTGCTAAATAAGTTTCTTAATCAACTTTCAATTAATATAAATTTATTTTTTTAAAAAAAATTTATTTAAATCATGATTGTAATCTTTTGAACATTTAACATTTTTTTTTTTAAGTTGTTATATATTTTTAGCTTAAAAATTTTTTTATATTTTGATTTTAATATTACATCAATTATTATGATAATAAAGGACAAATATTTAAATTATAACTCAATTGAAAATTTAATTTATCAAATAACTACATTTTCTTTGGCTACTTTAAGAATTTTTTTTTTTTCTTTTATTATCAATAATTTATTGAAGATTATCTACTATCAAGAGTTTCTTTACTATTGCTATATCAAAAAATTCTCACTTTATTATTATTAATAACTGAGGTATTAATTTTAACTTTTGATTTTTTTTTATTTTGGTTTATTATCACGAAAAAAATTTTGAATTTGATTATCAATAATTTATATATGTATATTTTTATATATATATATATTGAGATCTTAGATCAAATGATTATTTATTTTCAACTTCGTAACTATTTCATTTTGTTAAAAAATCTATTATAAAAATCATTAAAATTTTTCATCAAATACTAGATATGTATGATAGTGGTTTCCACCTATTTTTATACATATAATAGTTATAACTAAAAATATTGAATTTTTATATCATCTCTATAAAAATTAATAAAAAAATATATAAAAAATAAATTATAAATAATTATTCTAACTGATTTCTTGAACACTAGTATATATATATTAGATTTTTTTTTTTGTTTTTTTTCTTGAAGTACTGTAAAAGGGATATATTCTAAACCTAGATGATTATACCTAGATAATTACATGTGATATTAAATTAGTTGGGGCCTCAACCAAGGATAAGATTCCCATGCAACTTTTGAAATAATGACTATGGGGCCTGAACAAAAATTAAGAATCCTAAGTTTCTTGATCGCCAAAACGTAATGTTCGCTTTAAATAATTTTTGACACTTGTCTTGTAGGATTTGCTTATTCCAAGTTTATTTTTCCATCAGATTAATTTTCTGAATAAAAGGTTATTTTAAATGCTATTGGAAGAAGCAATTTGAGAATTTTCTTTAATTATATTGGAGTTTCTATAAATAAAATGTGTGTAAGTTCTCTTTAATCAGGATTTTTAACATGTATAATACTTTTATGGGCAGCAAACATGGCATTATCATGTCAATAAACTTTACTTTTTGATCACTTGTGATTGAATATGTTGCTATGCAGGAAATGTTTTTTGGTGGGACTGAAACTACGAGTGGAACCATTGAATGGGTGATGACAGAGCTGTTTAGGAACCCTGCAGAATCAATGAAAAAAGTCAAAGAAGAGCTAAATCGAGTGATAGGATCTAACAGGAAGGTTGAGGAGAGTGACATAGATGAATTGCCCTACTTGGATTACAGGACACAAACTTTATGGGGTATGAAATACCTAGGACACATCCTGTAGTCTCGAAGAAATACATTACAGGACACAAACTTTATGGGGTATGAAATACCTAGCACACACAAGTTTTTGTAAATGCATGGAGTATTGGAAGCTTGGGAAGATCCCTTGTGTTTCAAGCCTGAAAGATTTATAGGCTCCAATATTGACTATAGAGGCCAAAACTTTGAGTTATTACCATTTGGAGCAGGAAGAAGAATTTGTGTAGGTATTCCAATGGCTCACCGTGTGGTTCACTTTGCTGTAGCATCTTTGCTTCATTGCTTTGACTGGGAACTGGACAGTAATTCTGCTGCTGAGAACTTGGATGTTAAAGAAAGGATGGGAATTACAGTAAGAAAGCTTAAACCCGTCAAAGCAATACCAAAGAAGAAGATGATGGCTGAATGAAGATCTTTCCTGCGCTTTTTTCTTGGTTTGGTTTTAGTTCTGTTGGATTTGTTGAACAGTAGATGTGCTTAAACTTTGTCGTTCGAAAGTCCTTTAAAATATGTTAAAAAAGAATGGTCTCTTACGCTATAATGTTGTGACTTTAAACTCCTAATTGGAACCAAAATTTGCTCAAAGTGAAATTTGCATTTCCTGATACTATAGAAATTATCATACAAGATAAGATATACTTTACATATAGAATGCCCTAAGACTATAATTAATTGCCCTAATAATTGATTCAATGAGCCATGACTTGCTCCAAAGAAAGTAGACACAAAGTGGACATGCTACAAGTAGTAGTTCATGGAAGCATTGTCAAGTAGACCAAATCATCCGTTTGGGGGTGCATCTGATAAAGATTGATCATCTTCAAGTCATGAGACTTTTGAATATCTTGTTGTACTCCATACCTCGTTGCATATATTGTCGTCCTTTTTCAGAACTGTAATCAACTCTGAACACTGAAGACTCCGGCTGGTGTGTTTCATTAAGGTATCCATTAATCCTGCAAATGTAGTTTAGGCCCACAAGAAGCTCTGTAATTGCAGCTTCAGTTTTTGCTTGATTTGCATAATGGAGTGTTTGTACCAGAAGGACATTTGTCCTTGAAACTTCCTGCTCTCTCTCAAAATTTCTCTCAGAATGCCATCTTATCATGTTATGTGCAAGTGGAGACAACCATTTCAATGTCCGTTTGAGTTCCCGACTCCATTCTTCTGCAAGGGAAGCATCATATGCAAATGAACCTAGAGATTTGCCATAACCCTTGAATCTAGTTCTTAAAGCAGCTCTTATAGTTGTGGGTAACATATTGTACAGATCATCTCTATTTTTATAATCAATTAAGTGAGGTGATGAAGCTAAGTTCTCAACCAATACAATCACATTTGCATAATGAAGAGCTAGCTCAGCATGGCCAAGAGTAGATGGAGAAGCATCCAGCAACCCAGATTTTGAGCTGAAAAGGGCTAATTTAGAATAAATTCTACCATTGCGAGGAGGAGATTTCGCATTCAAGCTTTCAATTTTGTCAATACTTTTTGCACAATTGCTGTTAAACTCTACAGAACCCTGGAAAGTTGACTTATAGCTCTCAAGAAAAGGAGACTCGCTTCCGCTCATCATGCATTCTTTGAATGGGCCAACATGAGACAAACGGTTGGTTTTCGAGTGATGCTGTTGCTCGTTTTTTTTATTCTTGTCAACCACTATTCTTGACATTGAATCTGATTTGCACAAAGGTCCTGTAGAGATTCCACATAAAATATTCTCTGAAGGATGTATTGATGCTTGCATAAGAACAGAAACAGAATGGCTCCGGGGAAGACAAGTAGGATTCATATAAACATGTTCATTTCCATTAGTAGATGACAGTTGGCTAATCTCAAAGACATACTTGATCCTTTGAAGTATTGTTAGAAGTGATCTCGCTAGAAGCCGGACAATGTAATCATAAGTTCTAATCCATGGAGACATCTCTTGTAAATTTCTGACTTCCTGCCGCTGCCACGTCACTTTCTGTCGAAACTCAACCAATTTCCCTCGATTAACATCAGGATTTGCCTTCATTCTTCGAAGAGTTTGCTCAAGCTCTGCAAGAACTTCAACCTCCTGAGATAATTGCATTGTGAAGGCAACAAATCTCTCCATTTTTTTCACTTTTCTTTCCATCTTTTTCAATCTATAGTCCCACTCAAACCACTCAAGATTGCCAAGTGGGTCATTGATAAAATGTTCAAAATGGCAAAATGGAGGTTTTACACACCTCCTTCCTAGCCTGGCCACAGAGCTTGATATGAGTCTGAAATTTTCCATGATCTCATTTAGTGCAAGATCCATAACATGATCATTATCATCAGCTACAAGCTTTCGAATCCCAACTGACTTCAAAATATCTTTCTTCAACCTCAATATCTCCTGGTCACTCAAAAAATGCCAAAAACTAACAACTTTGGACATCAAACTTGCAACTTCATATGCCAAAACTCCAATTGCAGCCTTGTCATTCTCTGCTGAACCCCTACCTGAATTCCGCCAAAAATTACTAAACCAAGACTCGGTCCCCATATAACTGGTTCAATCCAATCGCATATGCTACAAAAATAATGAAACAAATAATAAGATGTATTTGACACATTAGTTCACAAGATAAACACAGAGAAAACACCAAATAAAGGCAGGAAAGTATAAAACTCAAAACTTTGTTTTCTTTGTGTTATCTGAATTCTGAAATATACATACTGAATAGGAACTTTAAAAACACAAAAGCAAATTCTCATGTCTTCGAGAATAACAAAAAAAATTCACCAACAGCAATTTTGGACTTAAAAATTTGAGTCTTTTATTTCAAAGAGTTTCCTATCATTCTCCATTTTCTTTTAGTTACCAAACGAGGATTCTTTAATCTAAAAGTAAAGATCTCCACAGCTAACAAATCACAAGAAATTTAGGATATTGCAATTTCAAAGTCACAAGTCCAAATGCAGCAAAACTTCATAGCAGATAGAAAATGCACAAAACTTAACACACACACACACACACACACACACAAAGGAAAATTCTATATCAGAATAAACACAAAAATCTTCAAGAATCCTGAAAATTAACTTAACTCGTTCTGAAACCTAAGCCAATAAAATCCAGAAGTCAGACAATAAAGCATTAAATTTTAAGCTAAGAAATTGAACTTGATAAACTTCCCACAGAACTTTTAGCTAAGCCACTCAGTTTCCTCACAGATCTCAAGCCAAAAACAATAATGCAGCAATTGAAATCAACAAAATCAAATACCCAGAAATAAAAACTATTTTGTTAACCTTTAATCAAATACCCAGAAACAAAAACTATTTTTCTAACCATAAAGGTTAATAAAAGTAAGCAACACTTACAGTTGCAATAGCAATGGAATGCGAGGAAAACTTTTTGAAATGCGGAGAATTTAAGAAGAACCCATCATCAGCATCATATAGAAGATATGGAGAAGGACCAGAAGACGGGAAGTTGAGTAGAGACAAACAGGTAAACGTAGAGAAGTGAAATTCGTTGGACTCGAGGTTTAAAAGTTCCGAATATAGCTTCGCAGTTGTGGGATTATGCCTTTTCAAAATGTCATAGGATACACGATTAGAAAACAATCAAAGGACATCATTTTCTAATGATTTGTTTGTCAAAAGCTTTGGATAATTCACCATTATTTTCTGAAGTTGACTAATTTCTCTTTTCCTTTTTTCTTTTTTATACTGTTGTTTATCAGAAGGTAACTTACATATAAAATGTCTTTATGTGTGTGTCATTGTTGGATTTTGGATTGTAGAACATAACAAGAAAAGAGTTGTGTTAATGTTGATTTTGTGAAGGAGAATACGGAATTTGGGAGGCATATGCAATGCAATAATTCTTGCACAACTGTCCATGGCAACAATCCTACCATCAAAGCTAATGTGGGTGACAAAACTCTATGTACAGTGATATTTACAAGGGAATTTGTTAATACATTCTATAGAAGAAAAAGAACAGAAAACTCATTTTGTCTCTTGTTAAATTATAGGACAGATGCCAAATCTTTCATTTGTTGGCTTTATGTAATGAAGGAGACATTGATTTCATAGAAATACCATATTTGAATTCTACAATACATCAAGGAAAATATATTAAAGAATATCCCACTCAGAAACAAAGATCAAGAACTTAAAAAGAAAAAAAGAAAAGAAAAGAAAATGTGGGGCCGACTGAAAATTGAATATTTTAAGAAATGAACCTTGGGAAAGGCAAAAATGTACCGCCTACATGGGCAGTGATACATGGAACGATTCGTTCCAAGCACGGAGTATATTTTACAATTATTGGTGGGCCATAGTAATCTTAAGTGAATCAGGGACATAAAACATGAAAAAAGGTTGTAGGTGTACTCAGCTAGGGGTAAAGCAGACAATCCACTTAGTTCTTGAAAGTGACGTAAAGTTTATTTGGCTACTTGCTAAGCTAACTAAAAAAATAGATAAGTTACTATAACTTGAGTTCTTTAAACTGGACAGTGAACACTAGTTAGCAAGTTACAAATTTGTTTAAATAATAAATGAATTTTTGATAAATCATAATGATAAAAAAATTAATTGCAAGTATTCCTATGTTTTTATTAATTACAGTAAAATATATGTAAAACATGTCAAGTACTTTTATTATTATAATGTATAAATATCATTTTAATTGTTTACAATTCATGACTGTTAGGATTAATTCAAAATAATATTATGAAAAATCTGTTGAGATTTCAATTTTATTTAGTGCAGATTTTCTGCATAGAATTTGATATTTTTGTTATTAGGATTAATGATTTTTAAGAGTATTTTTAGGTCTTATTTGATTCACTTGTAAGCCTATAAATAGACACATTCTTTTGTTAATTGAATAAAGTGCTAAACATTGTTAATCATATTGTGCATTTCCATTCTTCCTTCCAAAATTTCAACATGGTATCAGAGCCTGTCTGTTAAATGGTCACAAACACTATTCCATTTTCTTCCCCTCCAATTTTTGTTGGCGAAAATTATCAGCTATGGGCTGTTAAAATGAAAGCTTATTTATAAGCTTATGACTTATGAGAGCATGTTGAAACAGAAAAAGAAATCCCTCCATTGCCATCCAACCCAACTATGGTTCAAATTAAGAATCATAGAGAAGAAAAAGCCAAAAAATTCAAAGCAAAAATCTATCTTCATTCTTCTGTTTCGGATATAATTTTCACAAGTATTATGACTTGTGAAACAGCAAATGAGATATGGGACTCATTAAAAAATGAGTATCAAGGCAACGAGCAAATGAAATTGATGCAAGTTTTGAATCTTAAAAGAGAATTTGAGATGCAAAAAATGGAAACATCTGGAGGTGTCAAAGAATATGTTAACAATCTCATGTCCATTGTTAACAAAATTAGATTACTTGGTGAGGAATTTCCTAAAAGAAAGGTGATTGAAAAAATTCTAATAAGTCTACCCGAAAAATTTGAGTCCAAAATTTCTTCTCTTGAAGACACAAAAAATCTTTCTGAAATTTCCGTTGGTGAACTAACTAATGCACTACAAGCTGTGGAGCAACGAAGAGCATTCAGAGAAGATAATACTATAGAGGCTGCTTTAGTTGCCAAGACAACGAACAAATATTTATCAAAAAGAAAAAAATTTCCACCATGTGGCAAATGCAAGAAAGATAATTATGATGAAAATGATGATTAGATCCAGATTCGAATCTCCTCCCAATACTTAAAAAAAAAAAAAAAAAAAAAAGTTAAAGCATATAATAGGTATCAAAGTCCTTAATCAAAATCCATCATGGGTAGTAAAATTATAATCTCATTTCAAATCTTTTTATTAATAGATAAATCTGCCGTCTCTATTTAACACTTAGCAAAACGAGATGCAATTATCAAAAAAAAAAAAAAAAAAACAATATTAATATATTTTGTGTTTTCTTCCCACAGTGTAATAGCCCATGGTTTCTTTTCAAATTGCAACGTTTTAACAAAATTAACCAAATTAAGGGAAAAACTAATTTCCCTTGTTTGGATATGGTGAATAAAATTGGAAAGGAATGAAAATTTTAGTTATTTTTTATTAGGTTCGACAAGATTTTAATCTTTTCAATTTGAAGAGAAAGTTAGAATATAATAAAGAAAAATTAAAAATGAATTAGTATATAAAAAGTTTCAACAAGTCAAAACATAAATACAGTATTTACGAATTTTCCTAATTTAAAGTTGAATGATTTATATTGAAAGAAAAATAAATTTAACATGAAATTAATCAACTTGAGGTTATATTATTGAAGGATTTATATTATTTACCACTAAAAAAATAAAGAAATTAGAGGTTTTCCCATTTTAATGATGTTTCTTTCTATAATATATTAATTTTTTGTTTATTGTATTGTAAAGGCACAGTCTGTCATAAATTTTGCTTTTACATCTTTGTCCTTTTCTACTAGTATTTCTACTTCTTTTATGCTTTGTTTGGGAAGAGAGGAAGTTAGAAAAGGGGTGAAAGTAAAATAGGGATGGAAAAGTTTACTATTTATTTTCCTCCCAAAATGGAGTAAAAATGAAGTTAAAATTTGGTGTAAAATAAATTTATTTTACACTCTCCTTGATATTTTACCTCAAACCAAACAAGAAATTTTAATAATTCCAAGAAATTTTCACTCTTTATTTTACATCCATCCAAACTTTACATCCATTCAAACAAAGGTTTAACTTCCAATGCACCTGGCCTATTTCTCAATATTTGGCAATAAACAATTGTGGTGTCTTGGAAGGAATCGTTCCATTAATCATTTCTCCTCCCCTAAATAGTATTGGTACATGTGGCGATTTATATGTTAGAGAGATGAGCAATACTGCCTAAAGTAAACTATTAAAAATACTATAGCTTACCGACAGATTGTGACTCAATTAGCAACACAAGTTGAACATGTAGAAAGAGATTTTGGATGTAATTTCCATTAAACTCACCTACAAGGAGGGAAAAAACTCTTAACTTTGACCAAAACACCGAGCAAGATTAGACAATCCATGGTAATAGGATTCGGATATCAATAGTTTACATAAAAAAATCTAAAACTTTGCATTTTATTATATATTCGATTTTCGGTATTTGGATCAGTTATTATAAAATACTTATTTTCTGATAAAAATCAAATCGTTTGATGGATTTAGTTCGACTTTATTTCGATTTGGTTTGGTTTCAAAGAACAGTTTTTTTTATTTTCAATTTTTGTGATTTGGTTGGAAACTTAACCTCCCATTTGCATACCCCCGGTGAAAAGGAAACAAAGCTTGGATAAGGAAATATGGTAAAGCAAACCCATTAATGATTAACTCCAATTAAGAAGAGGACACTAACCATTGAAACCAAGGCAGATTAAAGACTAGATTTTCGGTTTAAAAAATTAATTCATTGCCAAATGAAAGAGATTTGAGACCAAAAGAATGACATTTATATTGAAGCCAACAAAGTAAAGCAATAAATGAAATGAAACCAAAATAAAAGAGGGAGGATTACTTCTAGCACTTTTGGGGAATAGTGCAATTACACATCTCTCCACACAAAACAAACTAAAATAAAGAAGAAAAGAAGACAAAAAGAGTCTTTGGTCGTGGATTTGACTCGTAGCTTGAATTTATAGTCGATCCTCCCTATGTACCTCTTTGAATAGAAATCAAAACTAAACTATTCTACCCTTTGTAATATGAGGGTTGATCGATTTTATTTTGAAATGATTTATTTTGTCTTTCATCATCATGTTTTAAGTTTTTTAGTCGCCATTGTGATGAAAAAGAGTTTTGACCGAATTATAAAAAAATTTAAAAATATTAACATATTTATTTTTCTATTCTAAAAGTAATTACCTTTTTTTATTTTATTTATTTATTATTTTTATAATTTAATTTTTAAATTTAGATACTAATAGAGCAAATATTAATGATATCTTTACTTGTAATTATTATTAAAAATTAATATTCAATTAAAATAGCAAAACGTTCAAATTTCTTTTTACAATAATCAATTAGATTAATAACATCATTAAATTTAAATGACAAAAAATTGAATATCTGCACAAAACGCAGGTACATGACTGGTTACCTAGTACGACAGTTATCTAGTATTCTAATGTCGTGTGTAATCTTAATTATTAAATTATATGAGAATGGTTGAACCTCTTATATTATAATCATGATGATGATATGATATCATATGGATGTGAATTGACTGGTTTGATAATATGGGCCTAGTGAGCCCTTTTTATGTTTAATTGAAATGAATCTTATGATGTTGGGCTTGAGATTAAGGATGAAAACAGGCCGACTACTTACTTAAAATGCACTATCGGAATCTAAACCTAATTATTATAAATTAAATACCTAAATCCATTTGGTCAGTTTGTCCTTGCTTTGGAAGGTAAGGTAGCGTGGGGTGCTATTGTCCGCAACTCATCTGGTCAGTTTGTTTGCAGCTATTCTTCTTGGACTTTTGGGTATTACTCTCCTAAAGTCGTCGAGGCTATTGCTATTCATAAGGCCCTTAGTTGGCTTTAAGCAGGAACATTTCTCTAATGTTGCTTTGGAGATGGATTGTACGGAGATTTGGCAAAGTGTTTCTTCTAATTCAATTCTAAATAATGAGTTTGGTAATATTATTTGTAAGTGTCAAGTTCTTTTGAATGAAGGTGTTGGTTTTGAAGTCAAGTGGATACGCTGATAAGCTAATATCGTGGCCCGCTCATTAGCTCAGGTTTCTATTTCTTTTGCTTGTCCTACTATAATGCTTTAATTTAGAGAGATTCTCCTCATCCCTGTATAATGCTTTAATTTCTAATGTTTCTTTATCAAGTTTTTCACTTACCATTGGGGTCGTGTGGGGGGATCTATTGGTCTGGGCTAGTTTGGATCTATATGCTAAGTTTTTCTTGGTTTTTATTAATAAAATATAAGTTAAAAAAAAAAAACTACTTGGATTATAATTACCTGTTTAAATATCTGAATCCGTTTAATATTAAAAATATATATTATTTTTATTTTTAAAAATAAAAGTAAAAATTATAAAATTATTATTTTGACTTGATAAAAAGTGTAATATAAATATTAAATATAATATAGCATTGATTATATATAGTTTCTTTTTAAAAAATAATTATTTTAAATATTTTTGAAATATTAATTTAACGGGTAACGAGTAACGAATACTCGAGTCATTCAATCAGAACCCAACCCGAACCCCATACGGCTAGTAATAAAACTATCCAAATCCGTCCCAAACCTATCAAAATTAGATCCATTATCTCTTGCGTCGAGTAAAATCATCATCCTTATGTGAGACCTATTTATTTGATATCGAAAGTTGAGTTAGTTATAGTTTAAATTTATTGTGGATTTTGAAAGTCGTGACACTAAATTTAATTTTTATTCTTTAGCTTTAATAAGTCTAAGGAGGCATTAACAACCATTAATTGAGATGTTCTCATGGTATACTATTTATTTATTTCTGTTTTACTTTTATATATTTTATTTCCTCCCGTCTTTCCATTTTCATGTGGTGATTAAAGAAGCAAGTAAATCACTTAAATTATTTTCCTAAAAGGAAAAATATCTAAATTATAATACAATATTCTTTAATTTCACTAAATTATTATTTTTTTTTATCTCACTTGATTACTTCAATTTTAGCTATTCTCTTTCAACTAATTTGCCACTAAAATTAAGAAAGAGGAGAGAAATATAATAAGATGAGTTTTAAGAATAAAAAATTGTTATCGTCTTGAATAAATATAAGAGTAAAATTAGAAAAATTTAACTAATACTTCTTAATTTTCTCAAAAAGGATAAGTAATTTTGAATGAAAATTAAAAAAACAATAGGTAAAAGTGGATGGATAGAATGTATATTTTGTATCTTAGATTCTATAAATTAAATTAGATTCTTAAATCATATCCTTACTCGTTGACTCTTTTGTTAATATTTTAAAATAGATTGCTTCATATATAAAAATATTTCACAGTAATTCAAAATTATAAATAATTTCTAATCCATAAAATAAAGAATAAATTTATTTATTAATTTGAATTAATCAATAAACGTACATATTACTCCTATTTAGGCACTTTAAATCATTCCAAAAAAAAAAAATTTCAAAATAAAATGAAGCGTGAGTTAGTCACCACATTGCACATTAATAAATTATTGAAAAAATAATCCAGTTATAGAAGATTCAGATGAATTATTATTTTAGCGTTGAAATCAATTAACAGACTAGTTGCTACTATGAACATTTATATCTTTTGTCATGATCTATTCCAAACGAAAATATTTAATATTATATTTTTCAGTTTTAGTTTCATCATGTAAAAGGATATGTATTCTTTTATTTCATTAAAAGATCAGCAAACTCTATCAGCTATTAGTAGTAAAGTTATATGTGTAGTCTATATCCCTATTTATAATTCTTGATGTTATCTCTATCTATATAGAAATATATTCCTGAAGCAAAAAATATATCAAAAATACTTATGTGACGCTCTATTTTTTGAGTATTTCTATTTTTCTTTTTTTACAAATTTTTGAATTTTTTTCTTTTTTATTATCACTCTTACAATTTGATTGGCCACTCAAATATTTTTTAAATTAAAAAGTTAATATTTTATGATATTAATCAATACTTTTGAAATTTAATCTTACTTATTTAAAACTATTTTTCTTTTTTTTTATCATTTTTATAATTTAATTGGCAACTAAAATATTTTTTAAATTTAAATCTAAAATAATTGTTAAATTTGAAAGTTAATATTTGTTTATATTAATCAATACTTTTCAAATTTAATCTTATCTATCTAAAACTATCAGGATACATATATATTTTTTTTGGTTGAGTCTCAATTCTCTATATGTCTTTTTTTTCTTTCATAATGGTTATTTTCTGTATGTTTTTTTTTCTTTCACAATAGTTTCTTCCTATTTTTTTGTTATTTCTTTCAATTCACACGATCATTATACATAGTCAATTGTTCATTGATTATTTTTTTTCTTCATATTTGCAGATAGTTGCTACAACATCCAAATACTCCAGGCTAGGTATAATAAAACCATGAAGTATAGTGATATTGAGTTCATGAAGATGATTCCAACCAAGTCCATGCAGATAGTTTTATTCGATTCATAATTTTAAATTTTCAATTGTCATTAATTAGAACACTCATTTATCAATATGATCAATTCATTTTAGTTTTGTGTAGTGATAACTTAGTTCATATGTCTTTATTTTTTCTTTGAATTGGATTGTAAAACAATACACGCGCAATATGCGAGCTTTATCTAGTTATTAACTAATGTTAGAACCTGCGAGATGCGCGGAGCTATATTAAAAGATAAAATAATCTCTTATAACATCATTTAAAAATAATAAAATTGTTCGGAGTGTCAAAATAGGTTGACATGTCGGGTTTGACAAAGATTCGTCTAACATGCAATATGATTAGGGTCAATACGAACGCAACACATTTAATAATCGTGTCAAATTTGTTAACACGAACACGACATGTGTAACTCGCCTAATATCATAAACAAGTTAGACAGGTCGTGTTGACCCGTATATGAACCTGTCTAGTAACCTGCCTATCATAAATAGGATAAGTGAGTCATATTGACCTATATATGAGCCACTTAACTTTCTTATGATATTTTTAAGTTTTAACCTATTTAACTCAAATTATATTTAAAAATAAAATATTATATATAACTGTATAGATTTTTCAAGATTCACAACTAAAATTAAAAAAAATTAATACAACAATAAAGTTAATAGGATTTTAGTTGGAGTAATTATATCTACCCTTAAATAAACAGGTCACTCACTTAACCCGCATGTCAACTCGTTACACAACACGTTTATATTCGTGTCATAAATGTATGACCCATTTATAATATTTTATATCAATTTAACCTTAATCCTAATCCGTTTATTTCGCGTGCTAAGTGAATCGTATTTGCATGTTATGACCATTTTGACACCCTTAAAATTGTATAATAAAATGATCGTGTAATGCATTATAAAATTGTATCTCATTAAGATATACTGAAAAAATTGCAATGCTAAAATGTGTCTTTTTATGTATCATATGAAGTCTTTCACCAAGATATGCATAGCAAAAGTCATACATGGTATGACTTGCGTTAAAAAATGCACACACTATTAATGTATGTTTCACTAGTTATAATTATTTTGAGAATTAACTAATTATATTGAAATAAGAAATTAAGTATTTTTTTATTTTATGTTTATTATTTATTATAAATGATTGTTTATTTATTTGAAATATTAATATACTATACTTATTTAATGTAGTGTGTCCTAAGAGTGTGGATGTCCTATATTTTCAAAAAAATTCTCGTATCTCGTACGTTTCGTATCTTGTGTCAGGTGTCCATACAACCTAGCTCCTAGTATATGAGAAAAAAGGAAGTGTTTTTTTTTTAATTTTTGTGACTTTTTTTTATTAATAAATGATCAGACACACTCATTTAATTTAATTTATTTAAAGAATCATTTAATTTAATTTAATAACTTGCATTATATGTATTTTAATTTAATTTATTTTGATGGAATGTAATTAATAGATATTATCTTGATAATGATATTATTTGAAAATATAGAATAATTGATTTTCTTACAACTGTGCTAAATAACTGCTCTCTTTACACTTGGCAATTTGAAAAATTTACACTTGGTTATGGTTTAGAATAAATATCTCTACTTTTGTATATTATATAAATGAATTACGTTTCAAAAAAAATCATAGAAAGAAAAAATAATTTTGGGTAAAGGGCAAAGCGTGAGCATAATTAGAATCGATTCACATGGATTATATAATAAAAGAAAAGTGTTCTGGATTCATTGTATTAATTCCAGGTATTAATTATAACCTTGGCAGCTTTTTTTGATATTTTATTCTTTTATTTTCTTCTAAGAAAAATCAAACCCATTTCAAGAATGGTCCCCTCCAGTGCACTAACAATTATCAAACACTCGAAAGTCATTTTGAGCCTCTAAAATGTATACTACATAGGCAATCTTCTTTACCAATATATTCTATTTTTTGTTTTTTTTTTATATTTTATTTTAGTAGTAAAATCAGCATTTTCTGTTTTCTTTATTTTAGTGCTACAAAATAGCATTCATTTGCTTGAGTGAAATCAAATCGAATGAATTTAAATAGAAAAATCAAATTAAATCAAATCATTTATCTAATTTAATGAGATTGAATTGAATTGTTTCAGTGTAATTTATTTTTTCAATTTTAACTTAATTTCCGACTCAATCAGTTTGATTTTAAAGTTATTAATTTTTTTTATATATAATAAAAAAATCAATCCAATGGAAAAAAAGTTATTTTTTTATTAATATCCAAAGTGAATTGAAATTTTGCGAACCGATTGATTAGGTAAGTTTGTGGCCTTATGGTCTGCTTAGTTAATAGAGGTTAGCATTTGGTTAATCAAATCGGATCAAACCAAATCAGTCAATTTTAATTTATCCAAATATATTTTTATAGTATCTAAATTCAAAATTAAATAGTATAATAATATATTCAAATCGAATTAAATTAGTTTGATTTAGTTTAAATTCAGTTAAACAAAATTAACTATTTTATTAAAAATCAATTTGATTAGTTAAACACTGTAACATAAATAAAGATAAAAAAATTAAAATTTTATATATTCAAACAGATCAACTGAATTTTTAAAATAATTATTTAAATTTGATTGAAATAAATCGATTTGATTTGATTCCGGTTAGTTTGAAACTAGGAATGGCTCACTCTAGTAGTTAGTATTCCTATTACCACTGCACAGTATTGGAAATCTAAATGAGGGCAACCCAATGCCAACTGTCAAAGATAAGGGTTAAAAATAATAATAAAAAAACAACCTCACATGCTAATCACTACAGAATCTCTACTTTTTGGACTGCTTTTCTTTTGAAAAATAAAAAATGGCATGATAAAGTTGGTCCATTTAGCTTTTAGGTACGCCTGCTAGGAAAAGAAACATAGTAATTACCCATAAGAAGGAAATTTGACAAAACAAGAGGAAACTTTATCATTAATTATGAAAAAATCCACAATTTCAATTCCAACACCTTCAAATTGCCCACTTTGATTAGATATACATATGGTTCTTTATTTTATATTTTATTATTATATAGTCTTTGATGATTGTTTTTCTAAATGTCATAACTTGCTTTTAGATAAAGGTTGTGTAGGAAATTGTAAATAAAAAATTTAGTATTGTTTTTTATTAAATAAACTTTATATAGTAATTTTTTTTTCATGACTAATTTTAGATGTAAAGTAATGAGAGATCCTCTTGTAATATGATTAGGTATAAGTATCAGAATTTAAATCTAATATCATCTTTATAAGCTTTGTTACTTAAAAGGATTTAAATAATTCTTTTGTACGTTCAAACATCAATAAATTTTGAAGAGTATATTAGATTAAATGTATTTATAATTTAATTAGTTAGTTAAGGGCACTTTTGTACTAACAGTTACTTTTAGTCTTTACAGTTATATTTAGATATAAGCGTTGTAATCTCCTATTATCAAGATATAACACAGAAATATCTTTTTCCAAACCCATCGTTTTCTCTCTACTTTGTTCAAACTTTATTAATTATGATATCTCATTTTATATATGATATATATTGATTAATTATTTATAATATTTAATATTTTAATTTTTTCAATAAACTCTAATTTTCTAAAATTAAAATAGATAATATTTAGTTTTTTATCCCAATACTATATATTTTATATTAGATATCATATGACGCTATAAAATGTAAATTCAATGTAATATTTGTCTCGTAGTATAAAAGGTAAGATTGTAAAAGAATACAATTGAGTTGATCCCTGTCGAATTTTATTGATTCAAAGTTTGATTTATTAAAATTATATTGAAAGTCAAACTCGACTCGAGCTCAATTTATCATATTGAAAGTCAAACTAGTAAGTATCGAACTTTAATTTTTAACAAGATAAGGATGGAGAAGATGCAAAATAAAAACAGATCGATTAACGAATAAAAGCAAGAAAATGGGAATAACTACTTCACCTATGATGGGAACTATCACAAGGAAAGATGGAATTTATTTCTAAAAAATGGAAAAGAGAAGAAGAAATGAAATTGAAGTACTATGGAATCAAGAAAAAGGAGGTGAGAGATAAGAAGAGGCAAAGGAGGAGCAACTGCAGGTCACTAGAGTTAAAAGATTGTGATCGGAGAAGACAAAGTGCTTGGATCTAGGATCTAAAAGAAACAAATCGCAGCTGGGTCGATCAGATAAGCTTTTAAGTGAGAGGGAGAGGAGAAGAAGACAGAGGATATTTAGGTCTTTTCACATATGCTTTTTTTAATCCATATGGCAACCTAATTGGCGCTCAATCAGCAACACTTAATTGACAATGTGGGGCCTGATCATCCTACAGGGATTTCCAGTTGTCCACGTGTTCAAAATTCACTCAATTGTTAAAAATTTAGAAGTTGGTTCACTAAATTGTAAACTTTTTCTATTCATACACAAAAATATAAATTTTTGAATACACCAAAATTGCAATTGTCCCTTTTAAGAATCTAAATTAGTAAGCCTAAAGTGCTAAACAAATCAGACCTGATTTTTTTTATCATTATTAATTACAAATAACAAATTTTGCTTTAAAGTTTTGAGTAATTTTATTACTTGTTGACCCAAAAATTTTAACTACCTATAAATTATAATAAAGTTATTTCTATAAATCCAAAATTAACTTTAAAAGGAAAAAAGTAATTTTTTTGGTGAAAAATTTTACTAGAAACAACTAAATTATAATAATTAAGGTTAAATTCTCATCTATTTCTTATTATTTTAATGATTCGTTTTCTCACCCGATCTTGGTTTATAAAAGTAGGTGGTTTGGATCTTTGGGCGACTTTATAGATAAATTTGTGCCGGATTGGCAACAACCTGCTATCGGTTATCTAAAATTTAACATCGATGGAGTTTTTAGAGGAAAACCAAGCCCAGCTAGTATCAGTGGAGTTCTTAGAAATTTAGACAGTATAGTGATATGTTTATTTTTTGAGTCTGTGGGTGTCCTTGATTCTAATTATTCAATGCTTCTCGCTATCTTTAAAGCAGTAGATGTATTCTCTCTCTCTCTCGTACTTTAAATACTGCCCTTTAATTATTGAATCAAATTTGAAAAATGTCCTATGTTGGGTATCTCAAAGGGAGAAACATCCTAGGAAGTGGTGGGAACATTTAAACAAATTTGATGCGATGCTAGAATCCACGGATAATATTCCCTTCATTATGTGAATCAAGAGAAAAACCATTTTGCTGATAGTTTGGCTAGTGTAGATGCAATAATGCCCTTTCTTGCTTGGATTTGATTTTTACTATTGAGACTACATGATATTTTTTTCAATTGTTTTTGTTTTCTTTTATTATCTCGAGAAGAGATCTCAAGCTTATGTATAGTTTATTGGATTCTTTTATTAAGCATTTCCGAGCTAGGATGAATGTATTGGGGAGGCTTGATGGCCAGATTTAGATGCGTGACTATGTTACGTTTTTTCGAACTTTAATAATAAAAGAACCGGTGATAAAAAAAATCATCAAACTAACACAATAAACTCACATTTTTTTTTCCAATATTACTTTTGTAGCAATGTCAAACCAACATAAGTAAAGAGTTTTTTTTTTTTTTTTTAAAAAAATTTTTTCATAGGAGATTCAATGAATCATAAGAATATATGAGTTATATAGTGGAATAGTACTTTCTTTTAAAAAATCATTTTGTGGTAAAGAAGGCTCGAATTCCTAACAAGAAATGAGAATATCAATCATATCACATCATTTACAAGAAATGAGAATATCAACAAGATCATATCTGGTTAGCATCTAAGTAAAGAATTAAAGACAACCTTTAACTTAGGATAAAATCGGATCAAATGAATTGGGTCAGATAGGGTAACTCCTATTCTTGTGAAGATTTCTACCAGTAAATGATTTTTTAATAAATTATTATTTAAGCTCTAAAATAAGTCTTAATTAATAAATTATTTTTTTTTTTAAAAAAAATAAATTAAATATCTCTCATATTTGTAGCCGTTAACAGACTGCTTTTGTCCAAAATATAAGTTAATGAAAATTATTTTTATTAGTCAAAGTAGATTTTTTATGTAAAAGTATTAAAATATCCTTCTTAAAACAAAGGGAAAAACTCAAATTAATTGTTGACCTCTTTCAATTTGTTTATTTCTTAGAATCCAAATAATTTTTACGATATATTTAAGATAATTTTTCCTCTAAAAATATAATTTTTTTTAGGGGAAATATACTACATTACTCGAGAAAGAAAAGGCAAATCTGCCATTACAAAGTGCATAAGAGAGGATGGACCATCTTCCATACAAACTTGCTCATCAAAACCGAAACTAAAGCCTAACTTTGCCAACTAAAGGGCTATAACATTACATTCTCTAAACGAATGAACAAAAATGCAAGAGCTAAAAGACTGAACTAACAACTTGCACTGAAGAATTCTTGTACCGATTGCATTTCATGGCACATCTGGAGAATTGAGGAGCTGGACTAACTGGAGGCAATCAGTCTCTAAGATGACAGACTGAAAGTGCAGTTCTTGGGCTTTTTTGAGAGCAAAAGAAGCGGCTTGTGTTTCAGCTTCCAAAGGATCAACAATTCCTGCAAAACAAACACAAGCCGATGCTAATAATTGACCATTAGAGTCGCGATATACAGTACCTACAGAGATGGTGTGCTGAGCCTGATTCACAAGCTGCATCACAATTTATTTTCACAACATCATAAGGAGGAGGTGTCCATTTCTGCAAAGGCCGAGAATTACAACTTTGTGAGGAGGAAACCATGTTAACATCATGGTATTCATACATGTGGGTCCCGTATGTGTAAGGCACAACCCAAGAGAGGGGGGAATTGGGTTTTCGAAAAATATTTTAGAATTAAAAACAAAATATCAAATTCTAAGTGCAGTGGAAAAATATAGAACTTATGAGAATAGATATTGAATTAGAATATCCTCACAATGTTCTATTTATAGAGAATAGAAAGACTATACAAAGTGCAACTATTAATTAGAACTGCTTCACAATGTCTTATTCAATATTAGAACTTCTTTATAACGGAAAGCTATAAAGTTTAGAACTTTCTCATAAAGTTTAGAAAATCATATAAAACTGTGCGAGAGATAGTTATTGAAATTAGAACTTCTTCACAGAGCTTTAACCAGGTTTAGAAAACAGATTAGAAACCCAAGTAGTAAAATATACTGTAAATAGAAGATCTGTTTAGAACTTGGTATATTCACTTATCAGAATTTCAGAGTTCTAATATTCAGAAAAGAAAAGACTTATTCCAGTTTTAGAACATCAAACCATTAACCAATTTAGCATTTCTAAAATATAAACAAGAGTGTAAGTAAAGCAGTATCAAACGAAACTTCAGAAATCAAAAAGATCAACACAGTGATTTATAGTGGTTCGACACTAACTCGCCTACATCCACTCCCCAAGACTCATCTTGAGATCCTCAACTATGTTATCTCTTTTGAAGGATAAGAGACAAACCAACAGTACAAGCCAAATAGATCAACATCTAGATCTACCCTTTTATCCCACTAGATTTTCCAAAGGTTCTAGTTAACCTCAATCCTTTCTGTTTTTGGTAGAGTACAGAAACTCAATTTAAGACATTAGAATCTCACACAAGGAGAAGGTCACTTGATAACCTCTTTCACAATAGCTTCTAACCTAAGCTATTACACACAAGTTTATCAAATAAAAACCTGTCTACTATAGATTATAAAATCTAAATAGACAGAAAGAAATGAACATATAAGCATAGGAAAAACAGTTTATCAGATTAGAAAATCGTTTAGAACACATAACCGTTTTTCAAAAGTAGTTAATCAAAATTCTTTTCTCTTTAAAGATAAAAACGTGAAGTATAAAGATGAAAAGAAAAATGGGGGTAGAGAGTAAGTTTTGAGAGATAAAGATGTGATCAATGAGAGAATGCTCTTAAAACAAAAACTCTTACTTCCACATAGTTCAAAACGTGGAAGCTCCTTTTTATAGAGAGATATGTAGCTCTCGCTTTTGGAAAGAAAATATTTCATTTTGAAATCAAAATATCTTCTTTCCTTATTTAGAAGATACGAAAATCTTAGTTACCAAAAGTTTATTTTATCGTTTTGGTAAGAGAATAGAAAACGATCTTTCTTTCCTTAAACAAAAAGATTTTCGAAAGCAATTTATTTGAAAAATATTTTTCGAAGAGATAATAAAAACGAAAAGATATAATCTTTCTTCGTTTTAGGTAAGAGAATAAATAAAAATCCTTTAGATCTTCAAAGGGAATTTCCGAAAGAGAAAGTGTATGATTTATTACCAAAATTGTTTAGAGATAAAATCTCTTTAGTTTTAGGTAATTAAATCATTTCGATTCTTAAAGCATATTTTCGAAAACAGAATTTTTACGAAAGAAATTATTTTGAAGAATCTAATTTCCGAAAAATATTTTTGATGAGAGAAAAATAGTTTATATGCTTATAGATGAATTTTCTCTCTATCCTATAATGTATCCTAAAAACCTAACCACTAGGGTCTTCGGATATCTTCACACACAATGTAGGACTTTGCCTTGTTTGTTTTCTTTCCATAAGAATTCTGCATAAAATAATATAAGCAGGAATAATATTATTTAAATTTATTTATTTTTAATCATCAAAATCTCGAGATTAAATTTTGACCCCTGAGCCAACAATACAATAATTGAAGACCTAAGTTCACCACTTGATGCAGTAACAAAGTCTTATCCTGAAAAACTATGAGATTTCGCATACGCCAAATAGCCCATGCAACAACCAAAGCAACGTGCATTTGATCAATTGCAAAATGCTCATCCGAAAATTCAAACCACTCAGCAAAAGTCCTATGAATATCAGATGTATTAATCCGTAATGGACTAAGAAGCCAAACCTGCTGAGACAAAGAGCACCTCAGAAAAATATGATCTATTGTTTCAACATCATTACCACACATAGCAAAATGGGATCTACTGGGATGCCACGATATAACAAAGCTTCCTTGCATGGTAGTTGAGATTTACAAAAATAAAGTGCTTAATTTTTTAGGGTACCTTGTACTTCCATAAACTTTTCCACCAATTGGACCTTGATGAGGAAGAAGCAGCACTAGTGTGCGATAAATTCAACTCTGAGAGAGCCAAATGGTATGCAATTTTCACACTAAAGTGTCCAGACTTTATTAAAGGCCATATAAGCAAATCTTCACTCATTGTGTCACATAGAGGAATTCTAACAATATCCTCCACTTCAATAGGTAAGAAAAGTGACTGAATTAAAGGAAGATTCCAGCAAAAAGCATCATAGTCTATTAACTCACTTACAGTTGCCCCTATATCCAGTACAGTTGGGAAAGAAACAACTCTATGGCCCTGAAGCTATGGAAGCCACTTATCTTACCAAATTCGAATCTTTGCACCGCGACCAACTAACCACCGGACACCTTGTTCAATTAGACATCTACCATCTAGTAAACTACTCCATGTAAAACTCGTGTTGAAACCTTTTCGTGCCCTAAGAAAGAATTATGAGGAAAATACCAAGCTTTAAGAATCCTAACAAGAAGCGACTCCTCATCTAGGCATAACCTCCAGCACTGCTTGGCGAGCATAGCTAAATTAAAAGCACTGAGATCGCAAAAGCCCAAGCCACCAAAAAACTTTGAAGAACACAGGCTCCTCCAACTAGCCCAATGGATGCGACGCTCATCCTTCCTCTGCCTCCACCAGAAGCGAGCCAATTAGACCTTAATCTTTAGTTAGTTAAACTTAATTTTTTTGTTTTCAAAATTTGAAATATTTTAATAATAAAATTATATTTTTAAATAAAATTATCTATATATTTAAAATAATTAAAATAATTTCTCAAAAAAATAATTAAAATAAAAGGTTAAATAATTTGTAATAGTAGAAAGAAGTTTTTATCTTTTACAAAAAAATTCAGTAGAAAAATTTGAAAAATTAATGATCAATTTGAAATTTATTCAAGAATAAATAAAAGAAAAGAAAAAAAATAATAGGATATTAAAATTTAAATGAGTTGATAATTACCTAATTCATATAAGGGAAGTAAATATAAATGATTATTAAAATTCATTTATTAAAAAGGATGCATGAACGTATTAATTAGATCAAATTTTCTGAATTGAACAAAAACTTATTTCAAAATTTTAAGCATAATTAATTAATTAAAAACCAAAGAACAGAAGCTTTTCTTAGCATGAGACCAAATCATGATTCTTTTCCTGGTCAACAACCTATGTGGAGAGAAGTCTTTGTGTCGACTGTCAAGCGATAAAATCTAGGAAAGTTTGTACTTGGTGAACTTTAAGTGTAAGAATATCCAAGGAAAAGAAGGAAAAAATGAAAACATACACAACACACTGTCGTTTTTTTGTCCCCAGTTTGTTACCTTTCTGTCTTGACATTCCTATGGTTTTTTAATGCCAAATGATCTAAGAAAAAATTTCTTTGGTAGAGTATACCCTTTTGAATCCATTAGACAATTATTATAAATAAAGAATGTTTAAGAAAAAAATTGATTGCAGTTGTTGTAATCTGGGTAAGGAAATGATATTTTGGACATGAACAATTCCGTCACGCAACTGTCAGGTCCGTTACGAATCTACTGGCTGCATGACGCAACTGCTCTAGTCCGTGCTTACTTTTCAAACAACTTATTTACATCATTCTTTTATTTAAACAGGCTTTAATAAAATCTAAAAACAACCAAAAGTGAGCAGAATACCGTTTAACTAAGATTAACAACTAAAACAATAACAAAATAAACAATACTAAATAAAAATACAAAGAAAGGTTTAAAAGAGTTACTTAACCCTCTGACTGAAGATTGTAACCGATCGCAAGTATGTCACAAACGCATTGAGCATAGATTCTTTTTTATGTCACAAACGCATTGAGCAACCGATCGCAAGTATGTCACAAATGCATGGCATAGATTTCACATTTAAACTAAGCACCATGCGCTAATCTCAAAAGATTCTTTTTATATATACTCTAACTTTTGCTTAGGCCGCCCTTTCGGGTTTTCGACCTAGCAAGCTTATTTCTTGCCTAGGTCGCCCTTTCGAGTTTTCAACCTAGCCCCCAAAAAGATTTTTTTTTAATCGAAATCATCATTTCAGACAGAATCTTTTCATCTGATCTTGATTAACGATCTGATTAAAAGGTTTTCCTTCCATAGTGATCAGCTCAGCGGCACCCTTGGCCAATAGTTTCTGAATTCTGAACGGTTCATGCAAGTTGGGTCTGAATTTCCCTCCAGGATGACTCTAGGACTCATGGTCCAACAGTCTGACCAGCACTAGATCTCCATTTTTCAAAGCCCTTGGATGTACCCGCTTATTGTAGAAACGAGCAATCCTTATTTTTCTCATCTGATCCTAGAATCTGGCATTCAATCTTCTGCCATCTAAAAGTGCCAGATCTTTATACCTTTTCATGACCCACTCTTCTTCGGTCAAACCAGCTTCCACAAGAACCCTGAGAGACTTCTTTTCAAGCTCTACTAGTAACACTGCCTCCATCCCATATACAAGCTCGAAAGGAGAAGCTCCATTCACTGATTTGAAAGTAGTTCGATGCCCCTAGAGCGTGAAAGGAAGTTTCTCAGCCCAACTTCTATACTTCTCGCACATTTTGGACAGAATTCTCTTAATCTCCTTATTCGCGACTTCCACTGCACCATTAGCTTGAGGTCGATAAGGAGAGGAATAGTGAAGCTCGACCTTATATCTGTATAACAACTGGCCGACGTCTGCTTGAAAGTGAGAACCATTGTCTGTAACTATGTGATGAGGAACACCATAGCAACAGAAAATGTTCTGCTCAATAAATCTGGCCACTTGTTTGGCAGTCAAAGTTTTGTAGGACTGAGCTTCGATCCACCTAGAAAAGTAGTCCACTGCAACCAGGATATACTGATCACCATTTGATGCTGCTGGCGTGATCTTGCCAATAATATCTATGCCCCGGGCTGAAAAAGGCCAAGAAGGAGTTGTTGTGTGGAGTTCAACAGCAGGCAAGTGATTTTTGTTATCGTGGTACTGGCAGGCTTTACGATGATGAACATAATTGACACAATCACCTTCCATCTGTACCCAAAAGTAGCATTGCCTCATAATCTTTCTGGCCAAACTCATGCCACTCAAATGAGTACCACAGACTCCCTCATGGATCTTCTTCTTTATCTCTTCTCCTTCTTTCTTGCTTACACATCTTAGAAGCATTCCATCCCAAGCCCTCCTATACAGTTAACCATCGGCTAGTACATAATTCAAAGCCATTTTTCGTAGAACCGATCGGTCTTCTTTTGTTGCATCATCCGAAAAGGTTCCATCTTTCATATACCACAAAATATCCATAAACCAAGGTTCTTCCTCTGACTCAACCTGATTCACAAAATGTTCTTTATAGCATGGCATATTTGCTGCAGTAATGATAAATGGTTTCTTTGGGACCTTACTCAAATCTTGCCACGCTGAGGCTAAGTTTGCCAAAGCATCCAGGATTCTGTTATGAGTCCTACCTATGTGAGTAAAAGTGATCTTGTCGAAGAGTGCTGCTTTCATTAACAAGTACTCAACATAGGGCTTCAGCCTATCTTCTTCAACTTTCCATCTTTCATTGGCATGTTCAATAACCAACAGTGAATCTCCTATCACCTCAACCTCCTTAGTGCCTGTTGCAAGAAGAGACTCAATTCCCATGATACACGCTTCATATTCTGCCATATTGTTGGTGATTGGAAACAATAACCTTTTGCACATTGTTGTCACCTCGCCATTGGGTGCTTCTATCACAATACCAGCTCCAGCTCCATTTCTATTGGCTGATCCATCAAAGTACAGTTTCCAGACCCCTGTTTCAACGCATAGCAAATGTTCATCTGGAAATTCTAGCTCCCATGGTTCATCATCTGCAATGGGATTCTCAGCCAGGAATTCTGCAATAGCCCGACCTTTGACCGTCTTCTTTGTGACAAACTCTGCATCTACACTGGACATCTAAATTAGCCATTTGGACAGCCGTCCTTCTAGAGTAGGTGTCTTCTGAAGATACTTCATAGGATCAATTTTAGAAACAAAGGTGACCCTGAAAGAATCAAAATAAGGCCTCAATTGACTACATGCATGGGCTAGTACATTAGGCTTTTGACTACATGGATGGGCTTTAGTCCATTAGGCTTATAAAGTCCGGGTTCCGCAAACAGGATTCGGGATTTTAAATGGGCCTACTACTTTTGATGCACCTTTAAAGGTACTAGACTTGCCGTTGGTAAAATTGCTAATTCTTGGGTGGATGTGCCTAAAATGCAAGGTTTAGGCTGGATCCACCTTCAAAGTTAACAATGATACCGCGGGATAATATGGGTAGAAAGTGGTGAGAAGAGAGAAATGCAGTATGAATGCAAGAACTTAGAAAAATAAAGGAAAGCAAATAAACAAACACCGACGATTAAAGAATTTTCCGACGGCTTTCTAACCAATTTAATTTACAATTTTAGAAAACGTAGGTTTAGAGTTAATTCCTAATTGCAACCAACTAGTTATTAAAAATAACCGGGAATTAGTGGTTGCTTCCCCAGCAGAGTCGCCAATCTATTTTCGTCTCGCCCCCGAGCAACCCGAAAAACTGTCAACTTTTTCATTTTGATTTGGAAAAGTGATATTTATTTTGAACAATGGTGACAAAACACTTTTTGGATGCGATGCCGATAAATCAGTCTTATAAAACATTTTGAGTCGCAACCCATTTTTTCGGCAATGGAACCGTTTCCAATTTTATTTTATAAAGATGACTCCATTTTAAACCCAATTTTGTTTAAGGCCAAAATAGTTAAAAGACTGGTCAAGCAAACCAATGAGGTTCAGGGTAAGGGAATTGGGTACGCCGGCCCGTTGGAAGCCGACGCCCGGAAAAACCGGCCTCTTTTAACCTACGATTTCTAATTTATTTTTGTTAGAAAAGCCAAATTATTTATTTACTTAAACCCAACCCAAGCGAATCTGACATGCGTTTTTCGCAAGTGTACGAAATCGCAACAAGTAGTATAGAGTAAGAAAGTATCGTATCCACAGGGATTGGTTATCAATTACCAAAATTGTGTTAACCTATTATTATTTAAACGATGATAAAGGGAATTTGCTATAAAGTAAATAAAATTCAAAGTAAAAGAGATCAAACAAAATTATTGTGAAAAGAAATCAGGAGATTAAGCTACTAGGGAATTTGATTTCATTTAATTCTATCCAGCTTATTCTTATTAGTTCATTAATCAAGTTTAATTGTTCAAATAGGAGAAAACAACCCTAAAGTCACTAACAAGCTCTCCCGATTTATTGTTAGCGATTCTAATCCAAATTAATCACCTACCTTAATAGAAAAATTAAACATGAATCAGATCATTAGGTTTTATGGTTGTTTTATGAATCCACAACTTAATACTGTATTAACTTATGAAAACCCCCCTTGAGTCAAACCATATAGTTTCCACATCAAGTTATTATTCTCAAGTAATTTATTACCTTGTTCATATCAATAACCCTTCTCCCGAATGTAATTATTGAAATAAATCAATCCAGGGGAATTATTCTGCCTGGAAGCCTTAAGCACAATAATAAATTATAACAAGAACAAAGAAAAATAAATCTAATATTATAAGCTGGAATCGAATTAAATTACATCAAATCCCTAGTATAAAAGTTTAGCTAGACATAGTAATTAAATTAAACTCAATCACACTTGAATCATTCATCATAATTAAAGACAATAATAAAGAAAGAAACAAGATGAAGAGTTTAGAATAAAAACTGTATCACAACTATGTTGAAGGCTTCCTTGATCTTAGCACAATTATTTGAAGCTTGAAATCTTTGAGAAGAAGTAAAGTGTACAAAGCAAAACGAGAGAGATGTCGAATGTAAACAAGATCCAGAATGAGCTCCTTGCTATGAGAAGTTCCTTTCTTTATATAGAGGTCCTGAAGGCCAGTCTGACTCCTTTTAGGAAATAGAATCCTTATTTAGTGCAAAATCCTTTATAGGAGATCATGACTGTTTAGGTTCTTGATTTCTTCTTGATTAGGACTCTTTTTCCTCCTAGAATAGGTCCAGGTCTTGATTAGTATGTTTAGGAAACTCCCTGAAGTCGGTCTATGTGAGAAGAGTTTGATTTGCGATTGAATTCACGCTGGTTCCGCCTGATGATAGCACGGGCGTGCTATCTGGCACGGTCTGGGCGTGCTTTAGCCTGGAAGTCTGGATAGTGAGGCACAGGGCGTGCTACATAGCACAGGCGGGGCGTGCTCTTCTCTGCCTCTTGAGTTGCGCTTCTTGCGCTCGCGCATTTGCAAGTCGCGCTCGCGACTTCTGCTGGGAAACGTTCTGCCTCTCAAAGGTGCTGTCTCGTGCCCGCGCATACCAATATCGCGCTCGCGACTTCAGCTCGCGCCCGCATATATGAATGTCGCGCTCGCGTATTCTGGTCCAATTGCTTCTGAAACTCAGATCTGCTTGTCGCGCCCGCGCATTTGAAAGTCGCGCTCGCGACTTCAGCTCGCGTCCGTGCATATGGAAGGTACGCTCGCGAGCTTTCTTGCAAATCTTCTGACTCTCTTTTCTGATTGTCGCGCTCGCGTCTTTGAAAGTCGCACTCGTGACTTGGCCATTTTTTTCGCAGTTGAGACTTGCTTCATAACGCGACTTGGGCGTGTCACTTAGCACGGGCTGGGCGTGCTAGAGCTGAGTGCCTTGCATTCTAGAGTCCTTTTCTGCACTGAAATCCTACAATTTTCTCTTAGATCAAGCGGATTAAAGACCAAGGAAGCTTTTGATCATAATTATGCTAAGAGTGATTAAAACCAAATTAAAGTAATAAAAACTTACTAAAATTCTAACAAATACTATATTAAAAACACTATAAAATTTATACTTATCAAAATTCCCCAAACTTAAACCATTGCTTGTCCTCAAGCAACAAAACCAAAAGGAAAAAATAATTTGACGTCACTAGTTTAACATGGTTGGAGATGGTTTCAATAATCTTTCAAGATATCATGATTAGTAAACAAGTGAATAAACGCAGTCGTTCTCCATGCTATTCATACTTAAGCTTGACTTTGAATAAAACACATTCATTGAGTAAAATACAAGTTTAAAGAGATTGTCAACACTAATATTTATTCAATTTATGATAAATAGGACATGAATTATCTAAAGAATCTTCAACCTTTCAAAATTAAGACAATTGATAGTGCAACAGTGGCATTCCCATATGCAAAATTAGTTATTCTTTCTCCACGATTTAAATGCATACGATTTAAAAAATCAAAAGGTCTTTATTTCGGGTTGTAATGGGGATTTCTTGGTGTAAAACTTAGCTTAATCAAAGAAAGGGATAAAAGGTAGACAAAGAGTACAAAAGAATGTATAACATTCAAGATTCTATTTTAATTGCACTTTTCTAGTTCTAAGGAGTGTCTGTTTTGAAACTTTCTTACTAGCTAGAGGCATCTTGGGTAAGGTCTTTCCTTAATGTTTTGCACTTTTTGATCTTGGCTTTTTCTATTTTTCTTGAATGTTTTTGATTGCTTTTCATGTGCCTCTTTCTTGATTCTTTCTTCTTTTCTTTATTTGCTAGTAGTAATTGATGACTTCTCCTTCTTTTGTTGCTATATTCTAAAAATCGAATCTTTTAATCATACAATCCTTTGTACTTAGGGTAGGAGATTTGAATTTGGCTTTAATGGCTCGGTTTATTGAGGGTGAAGAAGAAAATTTTACGGTTTAAGGCTTCAAAGTTGGTTTCAAAGGTCATATATTTTTATTTATGTGGTCTTAGGCTGCATATAAGGGTCAACAAAAATTGCCTAAATCATCTCTTTTAAAATGTAAACATTTAAATTTTTCGCCTCGAAAGGGGTTCTAATTTTGTTCTAGGAATGCCGAGGTTTAGAATACTTTAGAATAAAGCACACCTATACATCATAATTCTCATAAAAATTAGTGTTTAAAAATCTAGAAACAAATAGTTTAGATCAATGAACATGATTGAGTCAAAAATTCAAACTCAAAACTTAAGTATGCTAGAATTTAGAATCAACTATATTTAACACTCATTACTAGACATGAGAGCTTTCAAGCTTACTTGTTAATCATTCCAAACATGTTAAACAAAAACACAAATTTTTAGCCAAAATTTCCTTCCCCCAATTCAATCGATCACATTGTCCCCAATGTGTATAATTTCCCCAAACTTATTGCATTACTAGAAGCAAAGTAATAAGAGAGTGAAAGAAACCTTACCAACATTGTATTGAACAATACAATAGAATTGCTGTGGAATGTGTCTTAGCTAAAAGGAAACAACTACATAATAAGAACAAACACTACCAAGAAGTTATAAAGATTCAAATATCAAGCAAAACTTAAAATGAAAGTAACCGAGACAATGTAGTAGAACAAAAATCAACAAAACCAAAAACAAAACAAAAGTGGGAAATCCGTCAATTCTCCGGCGGTGGGGGTGGTTGTAGAAGCTGGAGGATGGTCTGGAGTTGGCCTTTCATGGTATCCATCCGAGAATCAATGGACTGGAAGCGATCTGCAATCATTGTTTCCATCCCGTTAAGGCGCGTGTCAAAGAGATCCATCCGAGACATCATTCTTGCAAGGACTTCATCATTTGTCATGTTGGATTGGCCTTGGAACGATGGACCAGCACCGGATGTACCTGCACCAAAAGAAGAGGTAAAAGGTGGAGGATTGTCCTCCTCCATGTCAGCACCGGCTGCGGCCTCTGCTCCTTCATTATCAGAGTCATCCTCTGGAGCACCAACTACCCGATATGCATCTCCTACTTTCTCAATCAACTTCATATGTATCATAACATCAACATCCAATCTGGTACCACGCCCCCCTCCTACACTATCATAATTGGGCCTAGCCGGGTTCCAATTCTGTAGATATCTAGCAATTCGGGTCACAAAACACCCCATCATTATAGCTCCTTTGTCAGCTCTAGCCACCTTCGCAAATCTCTGGCAGAGCCAATACCCAACATTTAATGAAACCCCATTTTCAATCGCCCATAGAAAATATAATTCGTTCAAACCTAACACTCCATCACTTTCACTCCTTCCAAATATAGTATTCGACAAAAATTTATGAATGTACCGCAAGGAAGGTTTTTTCAATTTGGATGCCTTCGAATATCTAGGATTGTAATTTACTTCACCTGTAAAATCTCGCCAAGTATTGCGTGCACGAAAATCACTAGATATTTGGTTTTGACTATTTTCTGTGGGGAAACCGAAAATTGGCTAATCTCATTCACAGACATTTCAAAATCCTGACTAAGAAGCCTAAAGTTAACCCTGCTCGGTGGTGAATTAGGCAATAACGGAATAAAAGCGCGATAGGAACCCATCCTATTCTAGAGTTAGAGGGGCATAGACTAAGTCCTTCATATCAATAAATTCCCCCCATCCTATTCTCCTAAGAGTTAGAGGGGCATAGACTAAGTCCTTCATATCAATATCCCTAAGACCCACTTGCGCTAGGGCAGCCTCATCGATAAATCTATTCGGTAAAATGGGTCGAAGAGATAATTTTGTGTACCTTTCTTGTTGATCGGATGAGGCGAACTCGAATGGAAGTGCAGGAGGTGAAGGAGGTTGAGGGGCCTTGGAGGATTTCGTAGTTGAACGCTTCCGAGCAGCAACGGATGATGCGGGTCTGCTACGTTTGTATTTAGGAGGCATTGTTGGAGTTGATTATGTAAAAATTTTGAGTGGAGAGTGTTTGATTTGAGAGAAAGGGAGAAGAAGAGAGCGAATTTGAGAGAAAAGTTGACGGTTAGGGTGTGCGAGGTGGGGAAAAAAAAGGGTTAGGGGGCGTGCTCTTTGAATAGGGGCGCCAATAACTAAGTTGATCTGATCGTGGCACGGTCGTGTTGATGAGCACGGCCTGGGCGTGCTCCCCTCTGACCTGCACAACAACAAACGAGACGTACCTGGCACGGGAGTGCTAAATAGCACGGCTTGGGTGTGCTTGCTTCTGGATCTCTAGTTGCGCTCCTCGCGCTCGCGAGTTGTAGTTTCGCGCTCGCGAGTTATGCTAACTAACTCTCTGTCTCTCGTTTGCGCCTTTCGCGCTCGCGCACTGTCGTTTCGCGATCGCGAGTGTTGGTCGCGCTCGTGCATGTGAGGTTCGCGCTCTTCTCTGTCCTTCAAGTGTGATCTCCCTTGAACAACACACGGGCGTGCTGGAACCTGACCCCACGGCACGGGCGTGCTAAATAGCACGGCCGGGCGTGCTTGGTTCTGGATTTCCACTTTTTCCTACAAAACACTCCAACTAAAACAAAAGAACACTTATGGAGAAAATTTGGGAATTTTGACAATTAAAATAAAAATAAAAATAAATAAATAATCAAAAATTTTAATAAGAAAAATAGATGGGTTGTCTCCCATGAGCACTTTTGTTTAACGTCGTTAAGTTCGACGCACTTATCTTAGTTTCGGCTAGGCAAGACCAATTGCTGATTTGATGGGTTCAAAGTTTTCACTATGATAGCTTCTCAAACGTTGAGCATTTACCTTGAAACTTCGATTTGACTTACCATCCACTATTTCAATCGCACCATGAGGAAAGATTTCCTTGATGGTGAATGGTCCAGACCACCTAGAGCGCAACTTACCGGGAAATAACCGAAGTCTAGAGTTATAAAGCAACACCTGCTGGCCCACCTTTAGATCCCTCATGATAATGCGCTTATCGTGCCATTGTTTAGTGCGATCTTTGTAAATTTTGGCACTTTCATAAGCATGGAGGCGCATTTCATCCATCATATTTAGCTGCAGCAATCGTTTCTGGCCAACTTCCTTTGTATTGAAGTTAAGAAATTGAATGGCCCAAAACGCCTTATGTTCTAACTCTACAGGAAGATGACAAGCCTTACCATACACCATGCGATATGGAGACATACCTATAGGTGTTTTGAATGCAGTTCTGTAGGCCCATAGAGCATCGTCGAGCTTTTTGGACCAATCCTTTCGTGATTGTCCAACAGTGGTTTCGAGGATCTTTTTGATTTCTCTGTTAGTGACCTCTACTTGTCCACTTGTTTGAGGATGATATGGAGTACCTACACGATGAGTGACACCATATTTTGCAAGAAGGGAATCTAAATATTTATTGCAAAAATGCTTACCTCCGTCCGTGATTATTGCCCTAGGAGTACCATGCCTTGTAAAAATGTTTTTCTTGATGAAGCTCATTACACTTTTGGCATCGTTATTTGGAAGAGCAGCAGCTTCTGCCCATTTTGACTCATAATCCACCGCCACTAGAATGTATTGATTTGAATAAGATGGTGGAAAAGGTCCCATAAAGTCCAGACCCCATACATCGAAGATTTCGACTTCAAGGATGCTGTTCAGGGGCATTTCATGTCTCTTCGAAATGTTACCTAACCTTTGACAACGATCACAAAGACGAACATAATTATAAGCATCTTTAAAAAGATTAGGCCAATACAAACCACTTTCTAGTATACGCGCAGCTGTCTTGCTTGCTCCAAAGTGACCTCCACATTCCATTGAATGGCAGAATTTAAGGACACTTTCTATTTCAGTTTCCGGTATACATCTCCTGAAGAGCTGATCACTACAATACTTGAACAAAAATGGCTCCTCCCAATAGTAAAATTTGATATCATGAAAAACTTTTTCCTTTGTTGGTAAGAAAATTGGGGAGGAGGAATTTTGCAAACAAGATAATTAACAATGTCAGCGTACCAGGGGGTTTGGGCGTTTGCCACTAGAAGAAGTTGTTCATGAGGAAAGCTTTCATTGATTTGTAGCTCGCTTGTATCTTCTTCCCCCAATTCCAGCCTGGAAAGATGGTCAGCAACGAGGTTCTCGGTCCCCTTTTTGTCGCGAATTTCTAGGTCAAACTCTTGCAATAGAAGTACCCAACGAATGAGTCTTGGCTTTGCATCCTTCTTTTCCAGCAAGTATTTGATGGCTGAGTGATCTGTGTAGACTATTGTTTTAGCTCCAATTAGATATGCCCTGAATTTGTCAAAAGCAAAAACAATAGCTAGCAGTTCCTTTTCTGTAGTTGCATAATTTAATTGCGCATCATTCAATGTGCGACTTGCATAATAAATAACATGCAACTTCTTGTCTTTTCTTTGTCCAAGAACAGCTCCTACAGCATGATCACTAGCATCACACATGAGTTCAAAGGGTAAAGTCCAATCTGGTGTCGTAATGATAGGAGCTGAGATTAACTCCTTCTTCAACCTGTTGAAAGCATCTAAACACTCTTTGTCAAAATCAAAAGGAACATCTTTAACTAGTAGATTGCAAAGAGGTTTAGTGATTTTTGAGAAGTCTTTTATGAACCTCCTGTAGAACCCTGCATGCCCAAGAAAACTTCTTATGCCCTTCACTGTGTTAGGGGGAGGTAGTTTTTCAATTACCTCAATCTTTGCCTTGTCTACTTCAATCCCCTTTTTAGAGATTTTATGCCCTAAGACAATACCTTCACTAACCATGAAATGACATTTTTCCCAATTTAACACAAGGTTAGTATCTTCACATCGTTGCATTACTAAAGATAAATTATGAAGGCATGCATCGAAGGAAGAACCAAACACAGAAAAATCATCCATGAATATTTCAATAAATTTTTCCACCATATCAGAAAAGATGGACATCATGCACCTTTGAAAGGTTGCAGGGGCATTGCATAGCCCAAAAGGCATTCTCCTATAGGCAAAAGTGCCATAAGGGCAAGTGAAAGTAGTTTTCTCTTGATCTTCAGGGGCTATGGGTATTTGGAAGTACCCTGAATAGCCATCTAAGAAACAATAAAAAGGATATCCTGCAAGTCTTTCAAGCATTTGATCAATAAAGGGGAGGGGAAAGTGATCTTTGCGTGTTGCCTTATTTAATTTTCTATAATCAATACACACACGCCAACCTGTGACTGTTCTTGTGGGGATTAATTCATTATTTTCATTAGAAATAACAGTCATACCTCCCTTCTTTGGAACAACTTGGACAGGACTCACCCAATTACTGTCTGAAATTGGATAAATGATGCCGGCATCTAAGAGTTTAATAATTTCAGCCTTGACTACCTCCTTCATGTTTGGGTTCAGTCGCCTTTGGTGCTCGATTGAAGGTTTGTAGTCTTCTTCCATCAAAATTTTATGCATACACACACTTGGGCTTATTCCTTGTAAATCTGAAATAGACCATCCTAATGCTTTCTTGTGCCTTTGTAAAACCTGCAACAACCTTTCCTCTTGATCAAGCGTTAAGTGAGAAGAAATAATAACAGGAAAAGAGTGGTCTTCACCTAAGAATGCATGTTTTAAATGAGGTGGAAGTTGTTTCAGTTCATGCTTAGGAAGTTCCTTTTCTTTTTCATTCAAGGTGCTCGGTTCATTAATGTTATTTTCGACATGCAAAGTGTTTTCCACATATTCATCAACAACATCAATTCTGAAACAGTCTCCATGATCCATAGGAAGTTTACAAGATTTAAGTACATCAAACACAATCTCTTCCTGTCCAACTCTTAGAGTCAACTTACCCTCATAAACATCAATTAATGCTCTTGCAGTTGCAAGAAAGGGTCTTCCAAGGATTAGAGATCCTTCCCTGTCTTCATCAATATCAAGAATAACAAAATCAACAGGAAAGATGAATGTACCTACCTTTACAAGCACGTCTTCTACAATCCCTCTAGGATATTTAATTGAACGATCTGCTAATTGCAAAGACATCCTTGTTGGTTTGAGCTCTCCCATACCTAGCATCTTAAAAACTTCATAGGACATAAGATTAATACTAGCACCTAAATCTGCCAAAGCCTTTTCAAAGTCAAGATTACCAATGTTACAAGGGATAGAAAAACTTCCTGGATCTTTTAACTTTGGAGGCAGTTTGTTTTGGATAATTGCACTGCACTCCTCGGTTAACATTACCGTTCCTTGATCATCAATTTTTCGTTTCTTGCTCAGGATATCTTTTAGGAATTTAGCATAGCTTGGCATTTGAGCAAGAGCTTCAGCAAAAGGAATATTAATTTGAAGCTTCTTAAACACATCCAAAAACTTGAGGAAGCTCTTGTCATCTTGTGCTTTCTTTAATCTTTGTGGAAAGGGGACAGGGGGAACATAAGGTTTTACCTTTTCTTTTTCCTCTAAGTCAATGATAGGCACCTTTGGTTGTTCTTTTTCCTCCTTTTCTTTCCTCAGTGGTTCATCTAATTGTTTGCCACTCCTCAAGGTGATAGCCTGCACTTGTTCTTTTGGATTCTTTTCAGTATTGCTAGGTAACGTACCTTGAGGTCGAGAAGCCATCATGTTTGCGAACTGCCCTAGCTGAATCTCCAAATTCCTGATTGCAGCTTGCTGGATTTTATGGTTCTCCCTGGTTTCGTTCACGAATTCCATGTGTGATTTGGAGAGGGCAGTGAGGAGATCATCATGAGATTTCTTTTCTGGAGGGAGGAAACCTGGTGGTGCATTCAAGGCATTGTTAGGATTACCATAGGATAGATTAGGATGATTCCTCAACCTGTTGTCATATGAATTTGAATATGGGTAATTCTTTCTTCCTTGATTCATCACATAGTTCACTTGCTCTAAAGTTTGTGGATTTAAAGAGTCCATGATGCATTCCCCAATTCCATGTTGTCCATTGCACCTATCACAAATTTGCGTAACAGAATTTACAGGATTAGTAGTTAACATGTCCAATTTCCTTACCATGTTATCTACCTTGGCATTAAGTGCTGTAATGGCGTCTATTTCATAGACTCCTGCAGTTCTTCTTCTTTCGGTATTGTTTTGGTAGTGGCTGTTGCTTGCCATCTCCTCTATCAACTCATATGCTTCATCAATACCTTTCTTTTCAAAGGATCCACTTGCAGCTGCATCTAGAGTGATTTTTATATTAGGAGATAGAGCATTATAGAAAGTTTGTACCTGTAACCACTTGGGCAAACTGTGATGTGGGCACTTTCTTAGCAAGTCCTTGAATCTTTCCCAAGCTTCATACAAGCTCTCTTGATCATGATGAGCAAATGTCATTATCTCATTACGCAACTTGGTGGTTTTTGAGGATGGAAAGAATTTAGCTAGAAATTTTTGAGCTAATTCATCCCATGTGGTAAAACTTCCAGCTGGACATGATTGTAACCAGGATCTTGCTTTATCCCTAAGAGTAAAAGGGAAAAGTCTCAGCTTGATTGCATCTTCAGAAACACCGTTTTGTTTGAATGTGTCACAAATTTCCAAAAAATTGGTGATGTGAGCATTAGGATCTTCACTAGGCAGCCCTCCATATTGAATTGAGGTAGAGAGCATTTGGATAATTGCAGGTTTAATCTCAAAGTTATTAGCTTCTACCCTAGGTCTTGTAATACTTGAGGTTGTCCCATTCAGATTAGGTGTTGTATAATCCCTTAAGGTACGGACCGGATGTTGAAGTGGTGGTCCAACTATGTTCTCGTTTTCGATATCGTCAGCCATGTCTGCCTGTTGTTCGATTTTTACTTCTTGTGTTTTTCTTGCAGCGTTGAGCCTTCGAAGAGTTCGTTCAATTTCCGGATCAAAGATTAG
>NC_143152.1:6223724-6249078 GCF_041381405.1 Jatropha curcas | reverse complement strand
ATTCGACGTGGCTAACGACGGGGCAATGATCAAATTGACAAATTCGAATTATTCAATGTGGAAATCCAGAATGGAGGACTACCTTAATTGCAAAGATCTATACGATCTAATTGAAGGTGACAGTGCAAAGCCGGAAGAAATGAAAGAAAGGCAGTGAGAGAAAATAAAAAAGCAGACATTGGGTACAATACGCCAATGGATAGATGCTAGCCTGTACAACCATGTGAGAAATGAAAAAGATCTCCAAGTTCTCCAGAAGAAATTAGAGAATATGTACTAGGCTACGAATGCTCAAGGAAATGGGGCTACGTGATGCGTAAAGTCATGAACTTGAAGCTGTTAGAGAGACGATCAATTACACAACACCTGAACGATTTTGAAGGACTTGTAACTGAGTTAGCAGTTAGCGGTATGTCCTTTGTAGACGAGATACAAGCATGCCTACTGTTAGGATCTCTACCTGATAGCTGGGATACTCTTGTGGTATCATTTTGTAACTCAACTGCAAATGGTGTGGTAACGATGTCTATGGTAAATAATAGACTACTTAATGAAGAACTACGAAAAAGAGATGTTGCTAGTACCAGTTCACAAGCCCTTGTCACAAAGAATAGGGGCCGGAGCAAGAGTAGAGGTCCAAGGCATGTAAAGTCAGGTGGTAGATCCAAGTCCAAAGAGATGAGAAAATGTTACCATTGCGGTAAGGAGGGTCATCTCAAAAGAAATTGTCGTTTACTCAAACAGGATAATGCAGACCGAAGACAGGAGAATGACAGAAATACATCTATTACAATCTCAGGAGAAGATGGTGAGGTGACTTTAGTCACTCATGATGCAGATTGCTGTCATGTTGGAGATGCAAATACTGAGAGGATAGTAGACTGCAGTCCTTCATACCACTGTGTTCCAAAAAGGGAATACATTTCCACTTATAAAGCAGGAGATTTTGGCACTATTAGAATGGAAAATAATAGTGTCTCGCAAGTGGTGGGAATTAGTGATATCTGCATAAAGACAAGTTTCAGGTGCACATTAACACTTAAAAATGTGAGACATATTTCCGATCTTCGGTTGAACCTGTTGTCTATGAGTGTACTGGACAAGGAAGGCTATCACCATCATACAGGTGATGGTAATTGTAAACTCACCAAAGGGTCTTTGGTGGTGGCGACAGGAAAATTATGTTGCTCGCTGTATAAGACGCACGCAATAATATGTGCGGGTCAATTGAATACAGTTGCAGATGATGCTTCACTAAATTTGTGGCATAGGCGGCTGGCGCATGTTAGTGAGAAAGGGTTGAATATGTTGGCTAAGAAGTCCCTCATACCATTAGCCAAAGGTAAAATAAACCCTTGTGATCATTGTTCATTTGGGAAGCAACATCGTGTCTCATTTTTGAAAAGCTCTAGAAGGAGAGACAACAAGTTGGAGTTGGTAAACTCTGACATATGTGGTCCCATGGAGATAAAATCACTTGGAGGCAGTAGATATTTCCTAACCTTCATTGATGATTTCTTACGAAAAACATGAATATATTTGTTGCGCAGAAAAGACAAAGTATTCAAGCACTTTCAGCAATTCTATGCGATGGTGGAAAGGGAGACTGGAGTGGCATTGAAGTGTTTGCACATGGATAATGGTGGTGAGTATATCTCTAAGGAATTTAGAGATTATTGTAGTCAGCACGGTATCAGGCATGAAAAGATAGTTCCTGGTACGCCTCAACACAACGGCATTGTTGAACGGATGAATCGCACCATTATTGAAAGAGTCAGATCCATGCTCAAAATGGCCAAGTTACCTAAGCCATTTTGGGGAGAAGCTGTCAATACTGCTGTCTACCTAATGAACTGACTACCTTCAGCACCATTGGATTTTGATATCCCGGAGAAGGTCTGGACAGGTATAAATATTTCATACTCTCACTTGAGGGTATTTGCCTGCAAGGCATTTATGCATGTTCCGAAGGAGCAGAGATCAAAGCTTGATGACAAGTCAGTTCCTTGTACTTTTGTCGGTTATGGAGACGAAGAGTTTGGCTATAGGTTGTGGGACCCAGTGAAAAAGAAAGTTGTCCGGAGCCGAGACGTAGTATTCCACGAGAATGAGATCATGGTAGATACAACTTGTGAAGAATCCACAAGTGATGGTGTTGTTGATATTACACCAGGAAGCATTCCTATAGATGATACCACATGAGGAGGAATGCCAGAATCAGAATGAGAAGAAGAAGAGTCAGTCGTGGGGGATCAAGAGACAATTGTAGATGATAACAGTGATGCAGAGGGTGTTGAGCAGGGGGAGCCAGAGAATCTCATTCCACCAGAAGGAGTTGAACCTCAGTTAAGAAGGTCAACTAGAGAACGCCAACAATCTACAAGGTACCCTAGTTCTGATTACATTTTAATTTCTGATGAGGGGGAGCCAGAGAGCTTCCATGATGTGCAATCTTGCAAAGACAAAGATTGCTGGACAAAGGCCATGCAATAGGAGATGAATTCTTTAAAAAAGAATGACACGTATGAGCTGGTGAAACTTCCAAAAGGGAAGAGAACACTCAAGAACAAATGGGTGTACAAACTAAAGAAAGATGATGGCAACCTAGTGAGATACAAAGCTCGATTGGTCATCAAAGGCTTTACTCAAAAGAAAGGTATTGACTTTGATGAGATTTTTTCACCAGTTGTGAAAATGAGTTCTATTCGAGTTGTGGTAGGTCTTGTAGCCAGTTTGAATCTTGTGTTAGAGCAGCTTGATGTAAGGACCGCATTCTTGCATGGGGATCTAGAGGAAGAAATCTATATGGAACAACCCGAAGGTTTCAAGGTCAAGGGAAAAGAGGACATGGTTTGTCGCTTGAAGAAGAGCTTGTACGGGTTGAAACAAGCGCCGCGACAATGGTATAAAAAGTTTGATTCTTTCATGGTGAATCAAGGATACAAAAGGATAGATGCAGATCCTTGTGTATATGTCCAGAAATTTCTTGATGGTAAATTTATCATCCTTCTCTTATATGTTGATGATATGTTAATCGTTGGACCAAATGCACATATGATTAGCAGGTTAAAAAGTGATTTGTCAAAAGCATTTCACATGAAGGATTTGGGATCCGCAAGGCGAATTCTCGGAATGGAGATTATCCGAGATAGAAAGTCCTGCAGGTTATTGGTATCGCAGGAAACATATATTGAACGAGTTCTAAAGAGGTTCAATATGAAGAATGCTAAACCAGTTAGCACTCCGCTTACCGCTCACTTCAAGTTGAGTAAGAAATCCTTCCCATCAATAGAGAAAGAAAAAGGAGATATGTCAAATGTTCCATATTCTTCAGCGGTCGGAAGTTTGATGTACGCAATGGTGTGTACAAGACCAAATATTGCTCATACAGTTGGCATTGTGAGCCGATTTCTGTCAAATCCCCAGAAGACACATTGGGAAGCAGTGAAATGGATCTTCAGATACCTGAGAGGAACTTCAAAATTATGTTTAACTTTTGGAGGTGAAAAGACTGCACTCGTTGGCTACACAGATGCAGATATGGCCGGTGATCTTGATGAAAAAAAATCTACATCAGGATACCTATTTACATTCTCAGGGGGAACTATTTCATGGCAATCAAGATTACAAAAATGTGTTTCATTATCAACGACTGAAGCAGAGTGCATTGCAGCAACAAAAGCAGGAAAGGAAATGCTTTGGTTAAAGCGATTCTTTCAAGAATTGGGTGTGCAGCAGGAAGAATATATAGTTTATTGTGATAGTCAAAGTGCGTTAGACTTGAGCAAAAATACTATGTATCATGCACGAACGAAACACATTGATGTAAGATATTATCGGCTTAGACTTGCCATTGAAGAGAAACAGTTCCAGTTGCAAAAAATCCACACAGACAGAAATGCTGCAGATATATTGACAAAGGTCGTTCCGAAGGAGAAGTTCGAACTGTGTGTCAAAGCAGCAGGAATGAAGAGTCCCACCATGTAGTCGGGAGGGAGAGAATTGTTGTAAGATCCCTTCGACATGTGGGACCCACACACATTTGAAAAGAAAAAAAAATAAAACAACACTTTTTTTGTTTTGGCAGTCAAAGAAGACTGCCGAACAAAGAAGAAAAAAAAATTGTTGAAATTTTGGACGCGTGATTAACGCATCCATTCGGTGGACACGTTAATGACGCGTGGATTTTCTTAAACTATGTACAAAAACATAAAACGAAAAGATCTACACAGTTAAGTGCAGAAAATTTTAGGAAAGGGTTCCTAAAATTGGGAAAGAGAGAAAATAGTAAGGATTGTAATTTTGGTGTGTTTTTGGGAAACACTTAGAGTACCACTATTTTTGTAATCTCTTTTGTAACTACTATTTTTAGTGGAAGAATTATTCGGAGTTTTTGTCCCGTGGACGTAGCCCATAACAGTTGAAGGGCGAACCACGTAAATCTCGGTGTCCTTATTTTTTATCTGGCATTTACGGTAATTATTTAATTTTTACCGTGGTTATTATTTCTGGTGGATTCGATCGTCAATATCCAATACGTAATTATTAGAGCATTTTTCTGCGGGCCCTACTCGGGATAAGTTATAATCCCAACAGTCCTACATAATAGAAATGGATGATTTGTTGATGGTGTCTTTCCCTCCTGCAATAACATGGCAATTGTATTCATATGCATTGTATAGATTTTTATTTTCACTTGCACCATTTTTCGAGCAATTTCAAAAGTATTTTGCGACAAAACAAGAACTAAAAGCAGGGTTTTCATGGTCACTCATATATAAAATGACAAAAATTCAGAGGAAACGGATCGGTGGCAGGGTGTCTAAGTTGGGTAACCGAGCGCTTTCTCCTGTAACTCATAGAAGAGTTTTTCCTTCTGTATTTTTATAATCATTAAGTATTTTTGTAATTCAATTTTATTCTCTACCCTATAACTATATTTTATGTGTTTGACCGATGCAGTAATATTTGGACAGAAAATCCATTTATTGCAATGGTGCAAAAACTTAGGAATGAGTAAATTACTCCTCTTAATTCAAAATATAAATCATTTAAGGTTATTACACAAGGATCAAGGAAGCTATTAATTTTCATAATCATAACAAATCAAAGTAATTTTTATCATTTTTCTCAAAATCAATAATTACTTATGAAAGTATTTATATGTAATTAATTTAAATAAGGGCAACATTGAAAAAATATCATTTATTACTCCTCAAAATACTCAAAATGATTTATATTTTGAAATAAAATAGTCATAGAAAAACGACTTATATTTTGAGACAGAGAGAATAGTTTTTAAAGGTGCAGGTAGTTTTTAGAAATGAGTAAACTCTTGATACCTCAATTTTTCTACTTGTTTTTTACAAGGATTTTTTTTTTTTTCATTTTTAGGAGGATCATGACCCCAATTCTAAGGGTCTATTCGGCGAATTTAACTGTTCTAGGACCTGTTCAGTAATTTTAGTGGTTCTAGTAGATGTTAACTGTTGTAGTAACTGTTAGTGGTTAGTTGTTTATATAGCAGTTAAAATAGAAGTGCTCGGTAAAAATAAATGTTTGATTAGCTGTTTAATATAAAAAAACAATAAATGATAAGATGATAGAGAATAAAAAAAAGACAAGTGATGAACATGGGCATCATAAAAAATTTATAAAACGCTAAACATTAATGAGGATAACGTTTTTGTGAAACACTGTCTCAAATTCTAAACATTAGGATAAATGTGACATTAGCGAACATAATAATTAATTAAAACAGTGTTTTAACTCAATCAAAACACTAAACACTACTTTAAACGCTCTTGTCGAACAGAGCCCTAGTAGTTGTTAGCTGTTTTAATAGCTGCCATATGTTTTACTAGTGGTTAGCTGTTAGTGGTTAACGATTATATAGCTATTTAGAATAAAAGTGTTCGGTACAAATAACTGTTTGCTTAACTGTTTAATATAAAATGACAAAAAAAGATATGAAAATGAGGGACAAGGTAAAAACAAGTGATATGAAAATGAGGAACAAGGTAAAAACAAGTGATGGATATAGGTGTCATAAAAAAATTATAAACCGCTAAATGTTAATGAAGATAACATTTCATAAAATATTGTCTCAAACTCTAAACGCTAGGATAAATATTGTATTACCGAATGCTATAATTAATTAAGCTAGTGTTTTCACCCTGTCCAAACACTAGACATTACTTTAAATGCTGCCACCGAATAACGCCTAAAACTACATTTTTCCTACAATTTCATATAGTGATGAATAAAATATAATTTTCATGGGTCCATTCCTATGACTGGGTCCAAATCAAACAGTTTTAGCTTATTTCAATTCAAATCAGTTACTTCGATATAAAAATAAATTCGATTAGTTATATATGTCCAAAATTGAAAATTCAATAATTTTTTCAACTAAACTAATCAATAATCAAAATTTTCAACTAAACTGATTGATAATCAAATTTTTTAAGATGTCTGAGCAAATCAAATGAATATGAATCAGCTTGATTTAATTTTTAATTAGAAACCGAGTTACTTCCACTTCCATTTCCACCACTTCTAATAATCCCTCCACCATAAAACTTAAATATAGCACTGAAAGGCATTGGATAACTACTATAAGAATCTCGTTAAGAAGTTCCATTTCTAGTCTTCTTCGATCTGTTAAATTTGTTTTTGGTTTGTTTACTTCATTAAAGTACGTAATTGTAATTTGAAATTTATATGGATCTAGAGCTTTTTAGCTTGATGAATTAGCTTCTATTGAGGTTCTTTAAGCTTAACATTAAAATCAATCTAAGTGAAAATAAAACTCATGAAATTTAATTTCTTGACATTTTTTTTTCTTAGTATATGTGTGTATTCTAATTTAGAAATTAAATAACAATTATTAAATAATTTAAACATGCATTGGTTTTAATAATTTATATAGACCCAGGCCCACATATCTAAATGGGCCTAATAGTTTGCAACTCGAATTAACCTAGAGAGGAAATGGGCCCAATCTGGAACTTGTATCTAAATAAATCAGGTTAGTTCCTTTGATTTGCTAAAAAAACAGACTGTGACAACAATGATTGATGTGAGTGAAAAGTAGTCAAAGTCATTTAAGATGCTTTTGCTACTATATAGAAATTTAAAAAATTTAATCACATTTGTCAAGTCATCCTGCTATAAGAGGTTAATTGACTATCTATCTCTTTATTTAAGTTGTTTTTAAGTTTTTTTTTTTTTTCAAATTTTTCTAGATAAACTATTCTTTTTAAATATTACATGATTTATTCATTAGTATAAAAGAAATGGTTGAATAACTTTTGTTTTTTATAACAGAAGTATTATATGTTAAAAAAATAAATACAAATAACAGTACACTATACGAAGAGCTATGAAATTCAAAAATCTATAAGAATAATAAAAACTCATATTATACATATATTTTTACTTACAAAAATTATATTTCACATAACTATATTTTTTTAGATGATAACTGCTTTTTAAATTGATAATAATGTAAAATTTTGAAATAATTTTGATTTTCCATAATTAAATCTTAGTTAAAAATAATTATAAATTTAATAATAAAAATATTTAAAATAAATCTAATTGTGAAAGACATGTTGACATAAAATAAATTGCCAATGCACAGTTTTTTCCAAGGTAAGAGTTTAAGTTATAAAATAATTTAGATTAAATTATTTTAATAATGATCACATTATATTATTTTTAATAATATAATGCTTATTTATAATATTAAACATTATTTTCATAATGTTTTAGTTTGTGTTCTTAAAAATATTAAGATTGAAAATTATATTTCACTCGTAAAAATAATTAAAAAATAAAACAATACTAATACTATTAATATGTTTTAACAATATATTATTAAAATATTGTTAACTTAATCTATAAATAGTAAATATTCTTATTTTAATTAAGTCTAACGTTTGTACAGAATGTATTGAAACTTAATGGTATAAAAGACTTCTTTATAAATACAGAATTTTCGAGTTCTTACTATAATTTTACCCCATTTTAGCAAGAGGTCAAGCATTCGATTTTTGTAAATCTAAAAAATCTTTGTTGGAGCATTTCCTCTTTATGAGTTTAACACGGCGTGAGCAAGGGTAAATTTAGTCCAAGGACACTTGTAGTTGAAATAAATAAAAGACTATAATATCAGAATCTAAAGCTTCGTGATTCAAAAATTTTGATTTAAATCGATAGAGTTCATAGAATTATTTAAGGTGTGTTTACCAATAGAAAACAGTTTACTGTTTTCCGTTTTCTGTTTTCTAATAAAACAATTTTATTAGAAAATAAAAAATAAAAAACAGAAAATGAAAAATGCATTCACTTGATATCAATAAAAAAATCATATCTTAATATAGCTTCATAAATATTATTCATAATTTTCCTAATTAAAAGAAATAAAATGTTATAAAATAAATTTAGAAATTTTTTATGTAAAATTTTTTGAATATATAAATTTTTTATCATTTCGAAAATAAAGGATACAATGTATTGGTAATAATAAAATTATTTATTTATTGAAGAACAATATAAATTTTTATTTTATTTTTTCAAATGAAAATATTTTATAAAAAAATTATTTATTGATATTATAATTTTAATTATGAAAATGTCATTTTTAAAAAGTGAAAAATAGTTGAAAAACATGTGTTTTATTATAAAGGAAAATTTTGAAAAACAATTTATAACCGTTTTTCAAATCTTAATTAAATTTTGAAAAACTAGAAAACTGTTTTCCAATTTTTCAAATAAAAAACTAAATTCCAGTTTTCTACAAGTGAACACATTAAATTCAATTATCAATAAAACATGATAGAATTGAAAAAATTTTATTTTGAGGTGAGATTTCTCTCTTTTAAAACTATGGAATTGAAATCGCAATAAAATTTATTAATTCTATAAATTTTTATCTATTTTTTCTTAACCAAATAAAAAGATCTAATAAATCCCTGAAATGTCTAAATCTCATGATTCCATTAAGTTTAAAAATTGTTTCTTACTATTAAACAAACATCGGATATGTTATTGAGACATTTAATTTAATTAATTTGTAACGCCCCATTTTTCTGTGTCTAAAATAGTAAGTTACCGGTTGGCATCCGCCGTCGAGTCTCTCGGGATTGGGTGGCGGGTGTTACATAATTCATATGGTTGATAACTAATATAAGTCTCAATCATCTGTTGATTTCAAATTTTTTCTTATTAGCTACTAACTTGTGTTTATATCACATTAGGGCTATATTAACTTGATAAAAATAATACTAATAAAATATTTTTTTTCAAATTAGTAACATGATATGATCATTTTATTTTTGTATTTTATTTCAATCATAAAATTTTATCTTTGCGTTACATTTCAATATTTTTTATATTATTCATTCTTATTTACATGCATATTATTATCTTTACAATAAATATTAAATAAGAAGTAGATAATGTATTTTTTTTCTCAATAATATATTATTATTTTGTTATATTACCAAAATGGATCAAGCAAATTTAGAAATAAAAAGCTAAAAATGGAGTAATTTTAACGAGTACTAATTTGCAACGCATGTTGAAAAATATTAGTATATCTAAAAGATTCAAAATGTGGGTGCCCATGATATAAAGGTCACCTAGTAATTAGGATACAAAAGTCAATTTTGGGTGATTTTGTAAAAACTATAATGCTACCTACATTGTTTTGTCCAGAAATTATTTGATATAAAAACTGTTAACGAAAGCGTACCTTGATCTATAGCTATTGATTACCTCGTTGCAGCAATTCGATTCTCACCCTAACAGTAGATTTATATTTCTTCACACTGGCCTTGTGTCCGTAAGTTCTTTCTTAATAGTCAGAGAATTATCGACAGCAACGAGAGTTTTCTTTTCACGTTCTCTCAAACAACCTATCATCGCTATGTGTTTGAGGTAGCCGGCACACTCTCTTAATGTACGCTGTTGATTTCCTTGATCTTTTATAAGGTAGAGTAAGGGTATTAAAACCCTAACTGGTCCTCATCCCATTAAACCCAATAACCATCATCTTGAGCCACCTTAATTAGAACCAACCTTTTAATTACATGGACCACATAGATTATTGAAATAATCTAACAATCTCCCACTTGCCCCATTTGCTTTTCTTGAATCTATTATATTAGCTTTAATTAGAATTGAAGTAATTGGATTATGGCGGTCATAAGTCATTAATCGACATGATTCCTTCCATATATCACAAACCATCTCAATTTCTAAATCCTTAATTGAGAAATGATGCAACAAATAATACATTATTACAATCAACGTTATTGTTATCTCACTTAAACCATTACTGTATACATCTATAATGTGGATAACAAATAAATAAGCAAAACACATCTTTAATTGACTTCCCAAGTGTCACAATAATATGAGCAAAATAACCATATGTATATATATATATACAATTTTGAATATCATGCTAACAAGGACTTATCTATAACACCCATCCTTTCAACATGGCCAGTAAAGATTTTAGGTGATAATCCTTTAGTTAAGGGATACGTTATCATCAGATCAGTACCGATATGCTCAATTGACACCTTGTGTTTTTGCACTTCTTCTTTCACAGATAGGTATTTTAAATCCATGTGCTTTGTACCCTTAGAATATCTATCGTTCATAGAGAAGAAAACAGCTGCGGAATTATCACAGTAAATTCTCAATGGTCTAGGTATACTGTCGACAATGCCTAGACCTGAGACAAAGTTCTGCAACCACAATGCGTGAATAGTGGCCTCAAAGCATGCCACAAATTCAGCCTCCATTGTGGAAGTGGCAATGACAGACTGTTTTCCACTTTTCCATGAAACTGCTCCTCCAGCTAGGAGAAACAAGTAGCCAAATGTAGATTTTCTCAAATTTACACAACCGGCATAGTCTAAATCTGAGTATCCCACCACTTTGATATGGGTGGACTTTCTGTAACTGAGTATATGATCCTCAATGCCTTGTAAATATCTAAGTACTTTCTTTGCATCTTTCCAATGGTCCATCCCGAAATTACTTTGATATCGCCCTAACATTCCGACGGCGAAACTAATATCCGATCGAGTACATAATTGAACATACATTAAGCTCCCAACTACTGACGCATAGGGAATAGACTCCATCTCTTTACGTTCCAAATCATTTTTAGGACATTGCATTTCGCTGAACCTATCTCCTTTCTGAATTGGAACTGTTCCTGCGGAGCACTTTTTCATTCTAAATCTCTCTAAAACCTTGTCAATGTAAGCTCTTTGAGACATCCTAACAATCCTTGTGACCTATCATGGAATATTTCTATTCCTATCACATAGGATGCCTCACCCATATCTTTCATTTCAAAGTTGTTAGAGAGAAAACCCTTTACATCATGTAACAAGCCAACATCATTCGCAGTAAGAAGGATGTCGTCAACATATAGGACTAACATAATGAACTTACTCCCACTGACCTTCATATAGATAGACCGATCAACAGTGTTTTTTGTAAACCCATATGAAGTGATGGTATTATTGAACTTAAGATACCATTGACGAGGAGCTTGCTTCAGTCCATATATTGACTTCTTTAATTTACACATTAAACTTTCCTTTCATGTGATCACAAATCCTTCCGGTTGGTCCATGTAGACTTCTTCCTCTAAGTCCCCATTAAGAAAAGCGGTCTTTACATCCATTTGGTGAAGCTCTAGATCATAATGAGCTACTAAAACCAAAATAATTCTTACAGAGTCTTTTTTTGGAAACTAAAGAAAAGGTCTCTTTATAGTCAATGCCATCCTTTTGAGTGTAACCTTTAGCAACAAGTCGGGCCTTATATATTTCAATATTGCCCTTAGAGTCCCGTTTGGCTTGAAAACCCATTTACAACCAACTTGTTTTGAACTCCTAGGCAACTCATAAACATTATTCATTATTGACAGGCAACTCGACTAAATCCCAGACTTGATTGTCACTCATTGATTGTCATTTCTTCCTTCATGGCGTTAAACCTCTTTTCAGAATTATCACATTCCATGGCTTTCTGGAAAGAGACTGGATCCTTATCAATGCTCAATTCACATTCATTCTCAAGTGAGTACACCACATAATCACTAGAAATAGCTAGCCTTCTTTGCCTTTCTGACCTCCGTAATGCTATTTCTTATGGAACCACTTGCTCATTTGTGACTTGTTCATTATTTACTTGTTCATCATTTATATGGTCATTTTGTGGGTTTGGAATGTTATTTTGTTGTTCAACCATGTTGTTAAACCGTGATACAACCAGAGGAACAACAACCGAAGAAGAGACATTAGGAAAATCCACCTAAGTTGGACTTTCAATCTGAATCTCTTGCACATCCACTTTACGTGGTTCACCACTCCCACTAATTTGGCCATTTTCAATAAACCAAGCATTACCATACTCTACAATTCTCGTACTATGATTATGACAATAAAATTTGTACCCTTTTGACTTTTCAAGATATCCTATGAAAAATCTATTAACTATTCTAGCATCAAGCTTCTTTTCATGTGAATTATATATCCTGACTTCTGTTGGGCAACCCCAAACATGAAGATGTCTTAAACTAGGTTTCCTTCCAGTCCACAGTTCATAAGGGGTCTTAGGAACTGCTTTGCTAGGAACCCTATTAAGCAAATATACAGCGGTATTTAATGCATGCATCCATAATGATAAAGGTACAATATTATTACTTAACATACTTCTAACCATTTCCATAAGTGTACGATTCCTCCTTTCAGCTACACCATTCTATTGAGGTGTGCCTAGCATTGTGTATTGCGCACATATGCCTTGACTTTCAAGGAACTTTGCAAATGGACCTGGACATTGTCCATTTTCATTAAACTTACCATAATATTCACAACCTCTATCAGATCTCACAACTTTAACTCTTCTATTTAACTACCTCTCTACCTCATTAATGAATATCTCAAGGATATCCACTGATTGAGACTTTTCATGCAGCAAATATACATAACCATACTGTGAGAAATAATTAATAAAAGTGATAAAATACTTTTCACTGCCCCAAGAGGGAATGTCGAAAGGAACACATATATTATTGTGTATAAGACCTAGTAAAATACTTTTCATCTTGTGGCTCGATTCTTTAATGTGTGTTTAATTTGCTTACCTTTAATGCAATCTATACACACATCCCGGTCAATAAAATCTAATTAAGGTAAGAGTTCACCTTTCACTAACCTCAAAATCTTTTCTTTGGATATGTGACCTAACTTTGATACCATAAGAAAGCAGAACATTCATTATGTGCACTATGTTTATTGCCTATATTGTGCTCAACATTAAACAAGGATTCAATAAATTTAACATCAAGATTAAAATGATACAAACTATCAATTAAAGTACTAGAACCATAATAGTACTTATGTTTGTACAATGAAAAAACACCATTACCAATCTTGAAATTAAAACCAATATTGTCCAACCTCCCTACAGGAACTAAATTTCTAGCACATTCAGGAACATAGAGACTCTTTTCAAAATCCAAATAACATCCAGTGTCCAGGATCAATCTATAAGTCTCAATTCCTTCTATTCGTGCCTTCATTCTGTTTCCCATGTATAGGAACTTTTCAGTTTCGTTTATGGGTTGGATCGAAAGGAATCCCTGTATAACATGAGACACATGAGTAGTGACACCAGAATCTAACCACCAGGTATTATTAGGCACTTCAATAAGATTTGATTCAAAACAAATTGAAACGTAAAATATACCTTTCTTTTTGAACCAGATCTTCCTTTTCGGACAATCCTTCTTGAAGTGACTATTCTTCTTACAGAAGTAGCACTTCAACTCCTTACGAATTTGGCCCTCATTCACCTTCATTGGGGCTTTGTCCCTTTTCTTACCTTTCTTCCCTGATTTGCTGCTGCTGGTACTAGCTCCATTATCATAAGTGAGATTGACGGAGTGTTCCTTCATGTTCTTTAGTCTCCCTTCCACTTGTATCAGCATGACCTTGATTTCTTAAATGTTTCATTTTTCCTTAAGGGTGTTGTAATTCACCTGAAACTGACCAAACTCAAGAGGGAGTGAGTTGATAATGAATTGAACTAAAAAGGACTCACTCACATCCATACCCATTGATTTCAATCTAGCTGCCAAATTTTGCATGCTAGTCACATGATCATGAATAGATTGTGACCAATCAAACTTCTTGGTCGTTAGCTCACTCATTAAGGACCCTACTATGGATTTATCAGCTATATCCGATTGGGAGTATTCCTTAATCTTCAACATGTACTCTCTAGCGTCGTCCGTTTTGGGCATTGATGGCTTAACATTTTCAGCTATTGTCATCCTCATTAAGTTCAAGCTCAGCCTGTTAGACTGCTCCCAAGCCTCATAATGAGACTTGTCAGCTTCTGTACTGGTCTCTGTGATGGCTGCTGCCTTTTTAGAGACTAATGCCAGATCCAAGTTCAGAACTCTTAACTGATAATAGATTTGTTCAGACCAATCAGCATAGTTTAATCCATTGAACTTAATCAACCCAGTGCCCATAGCGAACATGTTAGAAGAAACTGCAGTATAATACATATACTCATACGTTAACACTTTGAGAAAAAACTTAAATGGATTCAAACAAATAACAAACTTAATTATGCATTTAAATTCACATTTGGGTAATACTTAAATACATAACTTTAATCAATAATGATGCCAAGAATAAAATACTTTAATAGACCTTCATTTATGCACAGGAACTCGTGAATTAATATGCCATTTAAAAAGTAGAGGCACGCCCGTGCTTCTCTTTGGAACTCAAGGCACGCCCATGCTACATTACAGCACGACTCGTGCTACTCTCTGGAGTTCAGGACACGCCTGTGCTAATTACAGCACAAATCGTGTTGTGCTCTAAGATCTGTAGCATGCCTGTGCTCATTATAACACGCCCCGTGCTACTCTCTGGAGTCCGTAACACGCCTGTGCTCATTACAGTACGCCCGTGCCCCTTTCTGGAGTCCAGTTTTAGCAATAATACAGCAAGAAAACATCTATGTTACCTTTGGGTATACATACATATTTATCAAATGCAATGATAGGTCTTTTTGACGCCATTGATTATAAGTAATGGTCTACCTTTGGGTAACCTCATAACATTATAATCAATGATCTCAATTGCTTAATTTTATCTTTTATCTCATTTACGGCATCACATGATATGAACAATTGAAAAACTGCATAATCAAATATCGAAATAAATCCAAACAAGGTCACTTTGGTAACAAGTTTTTCATTCATTAAACATTGAATTATGCAGAACCTTATGAGATTGAATTAAGATGTCAAAACTTTAATGACATTATACAATAAGATGTCTTGTTCTTTCTTTTATAAATTACAGTAGAATAATTTAGAAAGCACAAAGCGAACAAACGGTTTTTCAATTTCTATAACTTTGGCTTTGTTTATACCAGATTAAAACAATTTCATAATACGAAATTAATTTCCATTAACCAAACCAAATACAAATTCTATCAAATAAATCTAGAACAAACTAGGCTCTGATACCACATGTAAAAACTTTAATGCTACCTAGATCGTTTTGTCCAGAAATTATTTAATAGAAAAACTGTTAATGGAAGCGTACCTTGATCTATAGCTATTGATTACTTCGTTGCGGCAATTCGATTCTCATCCTAACAATAAATCTACGTTTCTTCGCTCTAGCTTTTTGTCGTAAGTTCTCTCTTAATGATTAGAGAATTATCGACAGCAACGAGAGTTTTCTTTCACGTTCTCTCAAACAACCTATCACCACTATGTGTTTGAGGTAGCCGTCACATTCTCTTAATGTACGCTGTTAATTTCCTTGATCTTTTATAAGACAGAGGAAGGGTATTAAAACCCTAACTGGTTCTCATCCCATTAAGCCCAATAACCATCATCTTGGGTCATCTTAATTAGAACCAGCCCCTTAATTACATGGCCACATAGATTATTAAAATAATCTAACAGATTTTAGAACATTCTAGAAATTGAGAATGTCTTTATCACGCCAAAATTAAGAATAAATAAATCTATTATGTGCATTAGCGCCAGTTTCACAATACTGTTATTTTAATAGTTATTAATTATTTTTTCTCAAAAAAAATTATTAATTGTTGCAATAACTATTTAGCTACTGGTAGGCATATTTCTCAAAAAAAAATTATTAGTTGTTGTAATAACTATTTAGCTATTGATAGGCTTTATATGCTTATACAAAAAGCTAGTAATTATTATATAGCAATTTAAGTAGCAATTTAAATTAAGTTACCTGTATATGTGTATATATATAGTTGTTTAAATTAAGAGGGTTCGGCAAATATAATTATTTAGTTAGCCATTTAATTTAATACGACAAAATAAAATATTAAATATTTAATTTAATTATCTAAATTCGAAAAAAAATATTAATTGTCAAAATAATTTAATTAATCTATTCCACTGCACTAAACGCTAGACGTTTTATAAAAAGCTATCCTCAGCCTTTGAGCCATTATAAATAACATGCTACTTAATAAAAATAGAATTTTCTTTAAAAAAAAATAAAAATTTAAACCAGGTACAGGACCCACACTCCTATTTAAAGACGATTCCTTAATCGTAATTCGCAAGCATACACTGCGATACAGACAGAAAACAGAAATTGCATTGGCGGCTCCAAAATGAATAAAACCTTCTTTTTCTCTCTAATGCTATGGCTTTGCTTCCTAATCTTCCCATCTATCCTGGCTTTGGCCACTTCAGAATCGGAGCTGACTTCTCTGACTCGGGAGCTGCTGAAATCGGCGAGAGAGCCCGAGTTCTTCGATTGGTTAAAACAAACTAGGAGGAAATTGCACGAGTATCCAGAATTGGCCTTCGAAGAGTACAACACGAGTCAAGTCATAAGATCGGAACTCGACTCACTCGGAATAGAGTATAAATGGCCTATTGCGAAGACTGGGTTGGTTGGTTCGATTGGGTCAGGGGTCCAGCCATGGTTCGGTCTTAGAGCAGATATGGACGCTCTCCCTATTCAGGTTGGTACGATTCTGTTTTTTATTGTAGCTACATTATCTCGATTAATCGGTGAATTGGTGTTGTGTTGTGCCATAAACACTCGTTTGTCACGTGGGTCACGTGATTTGCTTTCAGGTTTATTATTTATGTTAATTTTTTCTTTTTATTTCATTAATAAAATAATAATACAAAAAAATAGATTTAATTACTTTACTTTATATTACATTTCAGTACAATTTACTACATAATTAGTATGAAAATGCATTTGATTAATATGGTTTTATATCATTAATGCAGGAAAACCATAATGAAACATAATTTTATTAAAATTTAATTATTTATTAAATGAGGTCGATAATAATTATAAATTGTTATTGTTATTGTTAATATTTTGTTTGCATCAAAATTTATAAAATTATCTATTTAAATCAAATAATTAATTTGATTTTCTTTTTTATTTCTCTTTATTTCCATTAATACTTTGCTGCCTTAGTTTAATGAATAAATACTTATCTCCATTCTTAAAATATTTTGTTTTAATGTTAATTTTTAGTGTAATATTAACATTACAAAGACATTGTTTTATATTTCACCAAATCATTAGCATGGAAATATAGGAAAATATGAAGGAAAATGCATTTGACTCGAATCGCCAAAATCATGTCCCATGTGTTCTTAGATGACAAATGCAGGAAAATAATAATGGAAGATAATTTGATTATTTATTAAAGGAGTTGATTGATAAAAAAATTCCATTCAAGTTTATTATAATAAGTTAAAGAGAACATCTAATAAACCCCTTCTTAATATAAATCTATGCAATGAATTATTGGAATCGTGTTTAAGTTGAATATTTGATGTTTTTTTAACTAATAACATTAGGAATCTTTCATATTTTCATCTCTGTTTGCTAATATACTGCAATGATATTATTATTATTTGGAAAGGAATTGGTAGAGTGGGAGCACAAGAGCAAGATCAATGGCCAAATGCATGCTTGTGGCCATGATGCTCACGTTACAATGCTGCTTGGAGCAGCTAAGTTACTTCAACGCAAGAAAGATAAGTTAAAGGTATATTATGCAAAAAAATACAAAAATACAAAAAAAAAAAAAAAAAGCCCCTCTTCAAGGTTTATAATTTCTCTACTCTTTCATTTCTCTCTCTGTGTTTGCTCCAAAGGGTACTGTTAAGCTTGTCTTCCAACCTGGGGAAGAAGGGCATGCCGGTGCTTACCATATGTTGAAAGAAGGAGCCCTTGATAACTTCCAAGCCATTTTTGGTCTCCACGTTGCACCAGATATGCCTGTTGGTTCAATTGCTTCTAAACCTGGTGTAATGGCTGCTGCATCTGCAAGGTTTTCAGTTGTCATTAAGGGGAAGGGTGGACATGCTGCGCGGCCTCAAGATACAAGAGATCCAGTTCTTGCTGCTTCCTTTGCCATCCTTGCACTTCAACACTTAATTTCTCGAGAGAAAGATCCTCTCGAGCCGAGGGTATGACTTTCATTTCCCATGTCTCATGGAAGATGAGATGAATTTATGATTTAGTATTTGTCTGGTATTCTTATTCGACTTGCTAATAAGAAAAGCAGCATATTGAGAATGATGTTTGAAGGCAACAAAGAATTGTTTTTAACTTGAATTTATTCATCATAAAAATTAGAAAATAACACTTTCAGATTGCTTTTTCCAACAACATTTAAAATGGTATTTTCAAAACCATAATGCCAAACATAGTCTGAGTTGCAATTGGATTTACATTTTACAGAATCTTGTTTGCCAAGCATGAGCAGCAAATGCAGTCCACAATATCATGATCTGATATCCTACTGAAACTTTTTTGAGTCCTTATGTTCCTCATTGTGGTAGATACATACCTATTGGTGAACTTTTTCATTTCCAACATTGTATAGGTACTGTCAGTGGGGTTTGTTGCGGGTGGCCGGGCTGGGAATGTTATACCAGAGACAGTGAAATTTGGAGGTACAATTCGGAGCTTGACGACAGAAGGTCTAAATCATCTTATGACAAGGATAAAAGAGGTAATTATAATACAATGATTCAAGAGTTAGAAATTATCTAATTATTAGCATAAACATAATTTGTTAAATATTTGTTTGAATACTGAAATTTTCCAGATGATGCTCAAGATAGATAGCAATAAGCAACCTGAGGATTTAAATATGAACATCTACAAATTCATTATATTTTATAAAGTAGCAGATACAATAAACTGTCTTCAACATAAAATTGTCACCCGCTAAATGTACAATGAAAATGATGAAGCTATTTTAATATTTTAGATGAAATATTATTGATGGTGTGTTTTCTAACAGGTTGTAGAGAACCAAGCAGCTGTTCATCGGTGCACTGCTTCAGTAGATTTCATGGAGGAAACACTGAAGCCTTATCCGGCCACAGTAAATGATGAAGCAATGTATGAACATGCCAAACGAGTTGGGGAAGTTTTGCTTGGGAAATCAAATGTGCAGAAGATGGAAGCTTTTATGGGTGCAGAAGATTTTAGCTTTTATGCACAAAAGATGAAAGCTGCTTTTTTCGTGATTGGAGTACAGAACGAAAACGATAACTCCATTAAAAGATTACATTCACCATATTTTTTTCTTAATGAGGAAGTCCTTCCTGTTGGAGCTGCTCTCCACGCTGCAGTTGCCATTTCTTACTTGGATGCTCAAGCAGTTGAGACACATTAGATTTAATTTCTTCTGTCTGTGACTGGAAAATAAAATCTCAATGCATTGTCATTGTCAACATGCACAAATGCTTTTTAACACATGTAGCTTCAAGAGACTCTGTTAGTGTACTTGTTTGTAGAGGATCCACATAAATGTTTCCTTTGGAAATCTTACTCCAGTATGAGAGTTAAGTATAATTTTAAGTATATTTGTAAATATAAAATACGATGTATAATTCCTTGAAATTACTCTCATTAAAAAACAAAAAAGAAAAACATATAATCCGACCTAAGTTAATTGGATTTTACCTGTGGATCGGTTTACCCTGTTCTGTAAATTTATCTTTCCATAGATTTGGTGTTTTTTTTTTATACGAGTAATGCGTTTCTTGGATATTTTGTGACACAAAGTTTCGTTTGATTGAAAAAAAAGGCATAAAAATGTGTAAAAATGTTATAAATTCTAAAAAAAAAAAATTTTAAAATACTTATAAGAACGAGTAATTAGAGATTCAGGAGCTATGGGTGCAAACCTAGTAAGAAATACACATTTTTCAGATTCTCCATTTGATTTTCTTTTTCAAAGGGGGTAAAAAAAAAGAAAGAAACTCACCATTTGAATTTTAGTAAAAATAAATAATTAAATATTCACTAATATTTTCTTCACACTAAAAATAAATTCAGAAATAAAGCTCTAACCCAACCGTCACTCTCACTAGCTCCCACTCCCATCCCAGGCTTAAAACTTCCTGTCCACAAAATAAAACATGGGCTCGGACAGAAACTTTGTTTTTATGGAGTCCGCAACTTAAAAACTGATTTTGGGAATTGGAATGTCTTTCAATGGCATTTGCCTGATGGGTTTTAATTTAATGTCCTTGCTCTGCGTCTCAGCCTTCTTATATCAATCTTCAGCTTTGTCGACTGAATCAGGTTTGGAGTTACTGAGTCAGGAATTGTTGGAATCGGCGAGGGAGGTTAAGTTCCTTGAATGGATAAAAGGAATAAGAAGAAGAATCCATGAACATCCAGAGCTTGGATTTGAGGAGCATAGAACGAGTCAACTCATCAGGACTGAGCTTGACTCACTTGGGATCAAGTATAAGTGGCCTGTTGCCAAAACTGGAGTAGTCGCTTCTATTGGTTCGGGAGAGAAACCAGTTTTTGCCCTCAGAGCTGACATGGATGCCCTTCCTTTGCAGGTAAACCTTCTCGGTAATGGTGGATACAGAGATTTTGCTTAATTTCAGTCACTTCTGCTTAATTACAATATTAATGTGAGACTATATACAGAAATGTAAAAAAGGATACCTTTTACAAGATAAAATTGTTAGAGAAAAAATTAATCTTTTGCAACTATTAGCAATTGTCCTCTGCCTTTCTTATAAATATTTGACATCGTTAAAATACTCTTACCATATGGAAGGAATTAGTGGAGTGGGAACACCAGAGTAAAATTGATGGCAGAATGCATGCTTGTGGTCATGATTCTCATGTGTCAATGCTTCTTGGAGCAGCCAAATTACTCCAGCAAAAGAGAAATGAAATAAAGGTAATTTCTATCACTTCTATATCTAAATGTTATCGGGAGAGGAAAAAAAAGAAAAACAGCTCAAGTACATTTTTTTACCTCACAATTTGAGCTTTTAATTTTTGAAGGGTACTGTGAAGCTTGTTTTCCAGCCAGGAGAAGAAGGTTATGCTGGTGCTTACCATATGTTACAAGATGGTGTTCTTGATGATGTGAAAGCTATCTTCATGTTACATGTTTTACCTTCAATTCCCACTGGCGTTATTGCCTCAAGGCCTGGTCCAATATTGGCCGGTGCTGGACTTTTCTCTGTTACAATTCGAGGAAAAGGCAGGCATGCAGCAACTCCACATAGTAGTATAGATCCAATTCTTGCTGCATCTTTTGCAATCATTGCTCTCCAACAGATTGTATCTCGAGAGTTGGATCCTCTTCGTGCTGGTGTAATCTTTTCCTTTCTTTATTGCAGAATAGATTTCTGAAAGATGTAGTAGTAGCATTCTGTTCACTGCATGATATCAATAAATAAGTTATTAGCTGAACTGGCTATGCATGAACATGGTGCACCATATCTATTGGCAAGAGCAGCCCTCTTAGCAAATCACTATAAAATCTTGTAAATTTACCGACTAAAGTAGATGCTTAAAGGGAATAAAGGTTTTCAGCATTTTAACGCCTAACCTTTTGCAGTATGCAGGCACTCTAGTGAAATAATTGCAGAAGATACTGCAGTGGGATTAGTTAAGTAGCTGCCATATAATAATCAATAGAATTTATTCATTATTCATTTGAAAATATTTGTAAGTCGTCACAGTTGGGTTTGTAGAAGGAGGTCAAGCAATAAATGTAATCCCAGAATCTGTGAGATTCGGAGGAACTTTCAGGAGCTTGACCGATGAAGGCCTAATCCACATGATGGAAAGGATAAAGGAGGTAAGATATGTCTTCCTTTGCTGACATTAAAAAATTCCTATTGATTATTATAATTTTGATTGAAAGAAAGTAGCTGGTAAATTTATTTATTTTCCATAACAGATCATTGAGATGCAAGCAATTGTTCATCGGTGTGCTGCTATATTGGATTTTAAGGAAGACACACCACTACATCCAGTCATGATTAATAATGAACCAATGTATGAGCATGCAAAGAAAGTAGGAGAGATCTTACTCGGGAAGCAGAACGTGCAGCTTCTTCCAGTGACCATGGGAGCAGAGGATTTCAGTTTCTTTTCCAAGAAGATTCCTGCTACTGCATTTGCTCTTGGGATTAAAAATGAGACGTTGAAATCGGATGTGCCATTGCACTCACCTTACTTTTTTATTGATGAAATGGCTCTTCCAGTAGGTGCAGCTTTTCATGCTGCTGTTGCAATGTCTTATTTGGATAGCCATGTTGAAATGCATTAGAAATATGCAAAAGAAATCTGTTCATATCAAGATGGAGCAGCATTTCAGTCTGCATCGTCTTGGTTAACATTAGTTCCCCCATAAATTTAGAAAAATGAGTGGGGTTAATTTTGCGAATTTGTTAAACATATGTTCATCAAATTTGCAAAGTTTTGAAGCCCAATTAATTGAAATTTAGAGAATAAATTGACGAATATAGTATCATAAGTTTAAAGGTTCAGATTTAAATTTTTCTTTGTTTATAAACTGCTTATATGCAAATAATATTAATGTTCTTTCAGTTCTGACTCGGTGAAATTGACAATAATCTACTCAACTAAATACAGTATATTTTGAAAATATCAAAACTCATGTTTAGTACTTTATTTCAAACTTCTCCAGCTTATGTTGCTTATGCATTGAAAGCTAGCACATTAGAAGCTTTTTTTCTCGAGTCTTCATGTAAAATAAAAAACATAAGTGAGGAAAAAAAAAGTGAATTGCATACCAGAAATTAAGCTGTAATTTGTATTCTGATTTCTATTTTCATTTCATATTTAGGTAAAAGAAACATACTGTTGCTTGTTGCAGCATAAGGTTCAAAGGTCTGACTCTAACATGACAATTCAGGGTACTGATAGGAGAGAATGGCGTGTAATACCAAAAATAAATTTCATTCAAAATTGTGATCGGTGGAAAGAGTAATTTGGTGAGCGAAATAGTAAAACGAGTCAATATTGAAAACAAAAGTAAATACTGAAAGTTACACTGTTACTGTAAAATTCCTTAGGAAAACTAATACGGTCAAAACTATTTGCAGCCTTTGATCAACCAAAAATTTCATCAAAGAACTGGCTTTACATAAGCTGCCTTGCAGTTTCAACTTCAGCATTAAACCATCAATCTACTAAAGCCAATGGTCACGTTTCCATCACTTCAGGTGACAATTTTAAACATAGCAACCAAAATGCACTTCTTTCATGTTCAATGACACCAAGCTAGAATCATGGATTTGGCACAGGATGTCCAATTTAAACCACACACCTAGTCTGGAGTCTAGTGTAAATTTGGAATCCATATTTCAATTCCGGGTAAAGAATTGAATGTTGCTTGTTTCATATTTCATCTAATTCTGGGCACACAAATGGCGTAGTTGAGGGATGCAAAAAAATCATACCTTTCGTGCTATATCCAACTGCAGCCAGGTAGTTTCCTAAGCCCTCTCTCCTTCATTTTGTTCTTGACATGAGAAACATCCAGCCATTGATCTGCTGCAGCATAGATGCTTGACAAGAGCACATAAGGACTGGAATTTTCAGGTTCAAGCTCAAATAAGCGGTTAGCAACAATCTCCCCCAACTCAACCTCACCATAAAACTTACAAGCTCCAAGAAGTGCACCCCATGCACTTGCATGAGATTCCACAGGCATTGACTTCAGAAGCTCATAAGCTTCTTTTAGCTGTCCTGATCGGCTAAGAAGATCAACCATACATGCATAGTGTTCAGGAGAGGGAACCATAGAATACTTGCTTTTCATGGTTTCAAAGTAATGCTTACCCTCCTCAACAAGCCTTCCATGGCTACAAGCTGTCAAAATGACAGTAAATGCTGCATTATCTGGAATTAATCCCTCATTTAGCATTTTATTGAATAATCCCACAGCCTGTTCAGCATATCCATGAATGGACAATCCTTGTATCATAGAACAATAAGAAAAAAGGTCCCTTTTAGGCATTTCTTCAAATAACTTATTTGCTCTATCCATGTTCCCGCACTTTGCATTCATGTCAATAAGTGCAGCAACAACATGAGTTTGACCAATATCAATCGAGCTCTGACTCAAATAACAGTCAACCCATTTTGCTAAATCTAAATTACCCACTTGAGAACATGCTGACATCAAGCTAACCATTATATACTCATCTGGCTTAACATTCATTAACTCCATTCCTTGGAATATCTTCAATGCCTCGTTTGGGAGCCCATTTTGAGCATATCCCGATATTAATACTGACCACAAAAAGGCATCTCTTTTCGGAGCTTTATCAAACAAAGCTCTGGCAGATGCTATATCCCCTACCTTTGCATAGCCATCAATCATAACAGTAAAAGAAACAACATCCCTTTCAGGCATGTCATCAAACACCTTCCTAGCATTAATCAAATCCCCTCCTTTCACCAATCCACCAACCATCGCATTCCAGGAAGTTAAGTTCCTCTCCGGCATTTGAACAAACACTCTTTTCGCATTATCCAAATCCCCAACATTCAAATACCCATGGACCATTGCAGTCCAAGAAACAACATTCCTTTCAGTCATTTCATCAAACACCTTGCGTGCAGTTAATATCTCCTTGCATTTTCCGTAAAAATCAATCAAACTAGACCCAACGTACAAATCTTTACTAACCCCACTCCTTATCGCCGACCCATGAAAAATTTGACCTTCCTTTAGTTTATACTCATTCAAACACGACCTGATAACCGAAGGATACGTGTATTCATCCGGCCAAGAATGTTCACTCCGCTTCATGCGAATAAAAAGAGAAATTGAATCGTCAAAATGAGATTTTTTGGAGTATAGTTTGAGGAGTATATTGTATAAGACAGTCGAGGGAGTAAGGAGACGATTGAAAATGAAAGTCGAATAGGATATAGAATTGGAGAGG